>NC_083320.1:67667688-67852688 GCF_963455315.2 Globicephala melas | reverse complement strand
TGGTGAAAACAGCACACATACCACATACATACACACACAAACATACACGCTAATTATATATATATATATGTATATATATTAGAACTTTAGTGGCCTCAATAGTTCAACAAACTGTGTCCCTTTCACTTTGCAAAATAATTTCAATGATCATACCCAATTCTTGCTAAAAGAAAACATGAGAATGAGATTATAGAAGTAACTTTCTGCTTGGAGTTAGACACATTTTCAGAGAAAAAAATTCTAAATGCCTCTGGAACATATTTTCCAACCCACAAATATATTTAAATTTACAAAGACCTATTGTGGGAATTAATTTGGACTTTTTTTGGATGTATTCTTTTGAAAACTGCGTAGCCAAGTACTATTCAACCAGTGTAAATTGACCTTGGTATTTTACATAGCATAGCCTCTGGATAGCTTTTTTCACTTGCCCAGATGGTGTTTGGCCTATGTATTTTAGTGGAATGGTTTATTTTCTCCTTGATAGGTTTCAAATGCACAAGAAAACATTATACCCGTCTATCTGCATTTGAGTAGAATACAAACTGACTAATAGATAAACATTCTGTGTGAAAGTAAATAGCCTTAAAGTATACTGCCTTCACATTCCATTGATCAGCTCAGTCAGCAAATTTTTCTGTATTGTCACTAATGTTCTAAATATTTTGGTGAGAAGCATGCCAGAAGTGTAGAGTATTTCCATTCGTGTCACACATAAGGTCATTATGAACTACCTCTTGAATTTCTATTGATCCTTCTACTGAAGTAGTTTCCTTCACTTCCTTTTTGTCCCTGTTGGAAATGTTATTGCAGTTGTGAAGAAGGGAATTAGGGGCTGTTAAGTGGACTGGCTCAAATCCCCTGGCCAGACAGCAAGAGACTTGGACTGGCTCATTACCTTACCTTCATTAGTAGCCTTCTCCAAATTCTGAGCAGTCAAAAAGAGTCCAAGACTATGAAGCCCCATTACTCAGTTGTACCATAACTGATTGTGCACGTTCACTTCTCAGGATGTGGTACCCCCACCCCCTCCCCAAGCTCTAGAAAAGATGGTCAGAAAAGAGCTCATTATTAGGCTAGTCCATAGAAGAGCTCATAATGCTGCCATGCAGAATCAAAGACTCACAGGACAGCACTACCTACTCAAAAGTCAGCATTATCTCCCCCAACAGATCTTCATTTCTTCAGCATGCCCAATTTCCTAAGAGATCAAATCCTAGAATTTGTGAGGCTAAATGAAATTCACACACAACTTCAGCTTCTGCCTAAGTACATGGATTTTTGGCCACTCATATCTCAAAGTAATTTTTAAGTCATTTAAAGCTAAAAGCCAATATGCATGACTTTATTTTCAGTTTTATAAATGAGTGTAAAACACAATAGTGCAGTCATATATTTGGCATTAACTCTTACTAGCCACGGAAATGTGGGTCAATACTGGATTTTCCAAAGTTGTCTAAGTAAGATTGGGTTTGTCAAAACTTGCCAGTTGCTTTCAAGTGAACACAGAATGTTGGCGGAGATGAAATGTGACGTCCAAAAGACTGAAAATAGGTCAGCACCGTGCAAAAGTAAACTTGTCAGTGAGATCAATATGAACCTACAGGTTAATGGGGATATTAGAATTTCCTTACAATAAGGGATATGTGCAGGGTAGAGCCAGAACACGACTGTAGTGTTTATTCACTTGTGAAAAGCAGAGGACGTACTTAAATATTATTTTTTGTATCCTTAATGAAAGGCACTGCTTTTTAATATGGAATATTTATGTGTAAGAACAGTTTTAATTGATAGAAAATCATAGTAAGTTAAATTCTGGTTCATTTGCTCAGTTTTTAGCAACAAGAAAAACAAGAAAAAAGGGGAGTAATGATCAAGCATCATAAAATTTCAGAAATATCAAGTCCTTCATTAGCTTTCTCTATGTTAAGTGTTTCAGAGAATTTGACATTGTGGATGAAATCAGTAAAAAAAAAAAATTTGAAGGAAAACAAAACAATAACAGAAAGACCTTTCTTAGGGCTTCTCATTGCATTTATTTAAAATTTTTAAAAATGTACATCACTTTTTGAATACATAAAATGCCAGTGCTTTGCAACAGTTTTGTTACTGCATCTCTCAACTAAAAAAAGGAAGGAAAAAAAAAACCAGGAAAAATACATTCAAAAAGCCAGGCTGTTCTGCTTATGCACGGGCAGTGGCTTTGGAAGGCTACAGCCTACACGGTGTCTGTTCAGAGGCATTGCCAAACATCAGTCACCTAGCAATGAAAAGTTGCACATAAAGCATTAAAGGATACAAAGAACAACTTGGTGGGGAGCAGATGAGGAATGGGAAATTGAGAAAAATGCCACATATGCTGTTGGGGTGAGGGTGGACTTCGGTGGAAGTGAGCATGAAGGCTGATGTGTTTTGGAAACTAGATTTATGGGAAAAGATAGAGAAAACAAGGTAACATGTTTGGCAAGCTATATTTGTGTGTGTGTGTGTGTGTGTGTGTCTACTTCCAATTTTCTATTTGACTTTCCAAGAGAAATGCAACAAAACTGAGGTAGAAATGAATGTGGGAGCACTACAGCCCAGAAGATTTCAAAATGAGAAGCAAAATTGCACTGACAAGAGAGGAGTCAAGAAGGAGAGGGGACGTAGATATATTCTTTGCAGATATATAAGTTGGTTGGTTGTTTTCTGTATTTATTTGTTTGCTTGTTTGTTTTGGTTGCTATCTTCTGCATTCTGTCAAACAGCACGGCAAGCCTATAAGCTAGATTAGTGAATAGGATGACACCATTCCCAGCAGTTTCAGAGAGAACTTGCAAATCACCACCACCATTACCAGCTCTGCAGGAAAAGGCAGTCCTAGTTTTTAGGTACTGTGACTTTCAGAGTCCTAAACGGGTCTTGTGGCTGACTGTTCTAGACACTAACACAGACTGTATAAGTAGCTTTCCATTAACCAGTGTACCTTCTAAGAACATTTTCACTTCATTATCAAGGAGCAATGTACGAAGAACTCTTGCAGGTATTGATATAAAGAATTATTCTGCTCTGGTCAATTCCCCATAATTAGTGAAAGAACCTTTAAAAAAAAATCCTTCCATTTTTACTTTAAGTTGTAAATATTCAGTTGTATCACACTCAGTATTTTTCTGGATACATTCAAAGTAATTTTCCTTGCTATTTTCCAATTGTTGAGGTAAACATACATTTTAATATAAAGTAACATTGAAGCCTATCCCATTACTCTCAGCAGTACATAGTGCTTTCAACACATTCCTTTGAGGTACTGTACAAATCACAATCACTTTCCTGAGTTTTTGCAGACAAGAACATTAAAAGAAATGAACTGCAGAAATTAAGGTCCAGATTACCGTTACCCTGTTTTACCTGTTCTTAGCTTAATACTGCAGAACAGACAGGATTGAGGAATACTGTTGCTCTTAAAATGGCAAAAATCTGGTTTTCTGTCGAAACACAACCATTCATCTCTTTAGTCCAATAATGTTTGAAGTTAAAGCTCTTTATATTAGCACATGCCACCAATGTAATTGTGAGGCAAACAAAAAATAAAGCACCACTCCAGGCACTTGACAGCAACTAAATCTCGAGAACAGCAGAATGGAATCAACACACGAGGTTCATGTCCTTCTGAAATCAACACACTTGCACCTTGCTCCTTGGTGAGTGTTGTCTAGCTTGAACCGAACTGAGCATCAGCAGATGCTTTATGTCATCTGGGGCTTTCAAATCAGAAGCTCTCATTGGATGCATTTTTCCTCCAAATCTACCCTGACTCTAAAGATGCAACTTAATCGTCTTCTTCCCCAGTACCCTTTGCAATTCAAACACTACTGGAAAGGGGCTCTATACCCTATGTAGCAGGTTTTATGTGTGTGTGCCAACATTCATTACATTTTTTTTAAAGAAGTTATCACTGACTGCAACCAAACATTTTGTTCCATTCAACATACATATCAAGCTCTTTTTGAGATATGCTAGGCTGAATCTTGCAGAAAGCATTTTCAAAGTCTTGATATGTAACGGGTCTCAACTGGCTGGGCATAATGGCTGAAAGGTCTGTGGCTGGCATGGCATGGAGAGGGCCCACCGCTGCTTCCTGACACAAATGAGCCACGTCTAGTCCAGAAAAGCCTTCTGTGCGCTGGACGAGCAGTGCAAACTCCTTGTCATTGAGACAGTAATTGTGCTGTGAGAGCAGTTGTACTATTATCTGGTGCCTCGCTGTGCTGTCAGGAAGTGGGATTAAAAGTCGTTTCATGAAGTACCTCCGAAGAGATTCATCTATTTCTTCTGGTTTACTGGTGGCACAAATTACTACGATTTGGTCCTCAGCCGAAGTTAGTACAGTGTCCAGCTGCATCAGAAATTCGGTTCTCATCCGACTGACTGGACTGTGTTCCTCACTCACTTGAGAGGAGAGAAGCATGTCAATGTCACTGACAAAAATCACCGAGGGCTGGCGACACCTGGCCACAAGGAAAGAGGCATGGATAATTTTCTCTGCTTCTCCTAACCACTTGGCAATAAGTCCAGAACCAGCAATTTTGAAAAATGTGGCCCCCAGCTGACTAGCTATGCATCTGCCCAATAATGTTTTGCCTGTTCCCCGAGGTCCAAATAAAAGGATGCTCCGAGGTAAGGCCGTCAGTCCACTGAATGCATCTGACCTCAACACTGGCCATAAAACCTCCTCTTTAATGACAGCCTTTACCAGGTCGAGACCAGCAATGTCATTCCAGTCCACTGGCGGTCCTTGGGTGATAATCTCGTTGGTTACCAGGTCAATGAGGTGCGTGTCAGTATTCTTCAGTTGCTCGTCCACAGAGTGGTTGGATGAGGTAGCTGCACGGAGTCCAGGGCCTTGCATTGGATGAGAGAGGAGCTGCCTGTGCTCATCCCCATGCTCACTCATTACTGGTGAAGTGTACTTCCCGAAGGATTCACTGGATCTTGATCCTAATGAATTTTTAGCAGTACTGTAGGAAGGAGGGGTCAGAGCCCTACTGGACTGGCTGCTGAATTTCCTTTGCTGTTCAGAGGACATTAGCTGCTTCGTTGGCTTAAATGCTAAGGATGATGTTTCAGCACTTCTGTCAAAGCCATTCCCCCGATTTGAGTTTGAAATGCTGTTGTCGGGCATTCTGTACATAGGACTCTGTGTAGATCTCTGTTGGCCATAGCTGTAATTTCCATAACTGGAGTCCATGTCTCCTTGCCCTGCCATATAGAAAGCTTTCCTTTTGAGAGAACTTGCCGAACTGTTTGTCAGAGCCGCGGGTGCGATAGGTGTCAAACCATGACCCTGGTAGGTGTAGCCAGGAACAGTGGTGGGGGGCAGGGGGGTGGGAGCAGGAATTCCTGAAGGCAGGTATGCTGAAGGAGGAGGGGGTGCACCCCCAGGGCTGTACCCAGATCCCACAGCAGTATGAGGAGGATAGCTAGCAGAGGGATAGCTATAACTGGAGAGGTTAGAAGTCCCATTGTAGCCTGGGACCAGGGCTGGTGGCGGTGGAGGAGGAGGTGGTGGCTGTAGGAGCCCAGAGCTATGCAAGGGAGAAGGATGAGGTGAAGGAAGTGCAGGTGCTGGCTGGCTGCTGTAAGTAGAATGCAAATATGAGCCGTTGTATCCTGGGGCATATTCCTGAGATGGGAGCCCTGTATGAAGACTAGGTACAGTGTGGCTTCCACAGGTACTACTTGAATAACTAGGCTCTGTCAGGTTGCTGGCCACCCCAGGAGAGCTCCCTATACTTGCAGAGACATCTGCTGGAGGGAGGGCTGAACTGACTCCAGCTTTGCTGGCAGTGATAACATCCGGAACACAGTTCATGGGATAAACAGCGTCTGAATTCAAGGAAGGCTGCCACGGTTCGCTTTCATTTTTCCGACCGTTCACTAGTCCTGATGGCGCATCAGAGTAGTTGCTGAGTACAGGTCGGTCCACGGGGCCTTCCAAAATGCCAGAATACTTCTCTGCATATTTTTTTAGTAGGTTGGATGCAGTCAGAGCAGATATGTCATCATTTGCCCAGGCATACTGGTAGGTGCGCTGCAGATGACCTCTGTAAGCTTCAACTTTGTGGGCAGGAGACCGAGTGGTGGAGGTGATGTCAAAGTGCTGTTCTGGCCACTGGGCATGCTCCGGCGTCCACTGCATCTTCAAGCCTAAAGATTTGGGGGGGAAAAAGTTAATTTACTTAGATACTCATCAGAACCGTTAAAGCTTTTTCCCCCAACTTCTTTTGTTACCTATTATTTTCTGCCAACGATAGTGACATTATAAAGGATTTCCACAGTTTATAATACCTGTTATGGTCTCTACAATGCATATACTTTAAAAGGGACTGAATTTCAACCCTGTATAAAAAGTAAACAATTTAAATGAAAACCCTGTATAAAATTTCAACCCTGTATAAAAAGTAAACAATTTAAATGAAAACTTTCAACCCTGTATAAAAGTAATTTATACCCTGTATAAAAAGTAAACAATTTAAATGAAAACTCTATAGGAGACCTACATTTTTTTTCATTTTTAAGTAATAAGTAAATTTATTTCTGCTAAGCCTATCAAGTTACTTGCTACACACACACACAGAAACACATATGTATGTACATACACATTCCTGTCAAGTTAGAATTCAATCACAAGTTCTTACAATAAAATATGCATACATTTTAAATATCTAGCACGTGAGAGTATTAACATGTGCGATATCCAGCTATCCTGTCTCTTCACATCACAGTTTCTGTTTTATATTTTAACCAATATAAAAATGAGACACAGCTGACAGATCACATCTAGGACACCTCTCTTATTTGGTACTGAACACCTAGTTAGCACAGTATAATGCTCCCTGCGCAGAACAATATGACACAGACATAGCAGGTCATTCCATAATCCAACTCTCATCTAAAGTGGTCCACGACAGTTTCAAATCTGCTTCGTGGAGTGCAGCAAAGCAATCTCCCAGGCAGCGCTCCATCGCTTTCATCGCACAAAGCCTACAACTCGGTATGAATTACAACTGGCTCCTTTCTGCCTCTCAGTCCTGTTGTTGAAACTCTGAAAAAAAAAAACAAGCATCACTTGTCTGTCGGTCTTCTAGCTAGCATTCTCCCTTCTTCTGTTATCATCTTTCCCTCTGCCTTACAGCCTCCAAGGTACTGAGGGGTGGGGTGGGGGAAATATATATATATATATATATATATATATATATATATGATGAAGGGAGGAAGCAGGTAAAAGGGAAGATAAGAACAGAGAATCTGGATTCTAACCCTGATTTATGGAAAGCAGTGTGTGGCATAAACTCGAAGAGTACAACTAGAAAATGAGATGCTATGTGTAACTCTATCATCTGCTAGATTACAAACGGAAGCAAGGTGACTATGTAGCAAACTATACAAGAGTATTTTCTCATTATGAAGCAGTCAGAATGAGAGAATCATTTGAATTTTACAGTTTAAAGAGAGACCTTAGACATTGCCTTATTTCCCTCATTAGGGAACCAGTACCCAAAGGGATTTATAATGTACCCTCGAGGACTCACATATAGTTAGTTACAGAAGAGCACTGGAACCCTGTTCTATTTCCCAATGCTGGTTCGTCCTATTCTAATCTCTGCTTGATTGGAACACTTCCTATTCTGATACAGCTGTATTAAGCAGGCCTCCTTAATCTCCTTTGTATTATGGTAAGTGAATTTTGCAAACTCTCTTGTGCCCTCTGGCAGAGATTCCTTGATAAGAAGGAGTTCTGGTCTAAATGAAGCATCTGTGGCATCAGCTCCCTTCTGAATTACTGCAGTCTATTTTGACAGCTCCTACCCGCTTCTGCTTTCCTCCTCCAACCCCTTTAGCTCTTCATTGCCTGACTTTGGCTCCTGACATGGCCGGCTTTGACTTACTGAGCTAAACTGAACGTATCACAGAGTTTGGTAACAGAATGGCATGTTGATTCCCTTCTGACTCCCTCTTCCTTGCTTGCAAAACCACTGCACCAGACTCTGGAAGTTAATTAGCAGGATGATGCTGTGCTAATTGTGTTAATTTACAAGGTTTCAGTCAAAGAGAATCATGCCAGGGCCGGCACTGCTGTCATGCTTCTGACTTAATGATTAAGAAATACTGAAAACAAGGTGGGAAAGATTGCAGTAATTACATAATAAATGAATAAAGCAACAGGATTCATTTGCAAATATATTTTACTGCAGTTGTACTCATTTGCATTTGGATTTTTAAAAAGGATCCATGTAGATATTCATTGGCAAATCACCATCTCAATTAAATTAACTCTGAATGCTGCACTGTATAACTTAATCAAGCTCCATATATATATATATATATATATATATATATATATCTTTTTGAGTAAAAATACTAAACACCTTACTTCTCCTGTATATGCAACAGATTCTTCACTTTCCTTCCCTTCACCTCCCCACAAATCTTCATGTTTCTCTTTTAAAACTACTTAAAAAAATAATCTCTTCAATTGGAAAGAACATATTATAAAATCCTGATGAAGTGCAGCTTGCATCATTTCATGCAGAGGAACTCTGGGGGGCCTTCTAGGAAGAACTAAAGTGATATTCTTAATTGTTTCTGCTTTCTCAATCATTACTTTTTAAGGGGGAGAAAAACACACCGCAAAATGGGTGAAATGACCGAGACCACACTTAAAGGGGAAAAGATGCAATTTTAATGAAGCAGCATTTCAGGAATCATACTTTCATTAAATTCAACTGGAAATTATTAAGAGCAAATCACCAGGAACCAATCGCAAGTAATCAGTATCTAAATTCTTCTAGTGTCATGGGATTTACTTCAAGCCTTATAAAAAGGAGAGAATATTAATGGGACTGTAATATAGAACTGTCTAAAAGACCTACAGATTCATTAGTCCTGTAAATTATTTCCAGGGAATTTCTATTAGGATTTTTTTTCTTTAAAAGATTATCAAAATACAGAGTTGAGAAAATAAGAAAACACGTATGCTATGAGTAGGAATTTGATTAGATGGATACAGAAGAAACATGAATAAATGTCTTTAAAAAAAGGTCTCAAAATAATTTAGGAGTCACAGACAATGGAATTTACCACAAACACAACACAACACTCACCTCTCCCCCCATAAAAGGGTCTGGCTTCCTTTCAGTTAGCTGAGCTAAGCCACTGGTGGCATAAGTTAACAAACATACATGACAAACATGATTTTTTTAAAAAATTGCCCCTTGAAAAAATGAAACCGCTTTAGCTTTAGAGTAATTATTTTAAAAAACAACCAAAAAGGGCAACTTTCACCTTTATTGGATTAAAATTTTTCTTGTAGATTAATCATTTGTAAAATACATGCAACAAATGATTTTAGTAAGTTATAATCACTGTAAAAGACAGGAATATATAATAAAGTTTAAATAAAATAGGTTGGCCATTTTCACTGCATAGAGAAATGCATAGTTTAACTGCATAAACTCTAGCAAAAATAATTAAATTTCATAAGATTTGTTTCATCTGAAATTAAATAAAGATTCTATCAAAATTATCTGTTTGGGGCTTCCCTGGTGGTGCGGTGGTTGAGAATCCGTCTGCCAATACAGGGGACATGGGTTTGAGCCCTGGTCCCGGAAGATCCCACATGCCACGGAGCAACTAAGCCTGTGCACCACAACTGTTGAGCCTGTGCCCTAGAGCCCACGTGCACAAATACTGAAGCCTGCGCGCCTAGAGCCCACACACCGCAACAAGAGAAGCCACCACAATGAGAAGTCCGTGCACCACAATGAAGAGTAGGCCCCGCTCACTGCAACTAGAGAAAGCCCACGTGCAGCAATGAAGACCCAACGCAGCCAAAAACAAACAAACAAACAAATAAATAAATAAATTTATATATTTTTAAAGTTATCTATTTGGAACAATTACTGGATACACCATTGCCTTTTGATTCTCATGCTATTTTTGGATATGCTTACCAAGATAATTGAAAGTTTATTTATTGATGCATACTAAATAACAACCTAAGCAGGGCTGCAAAATTTAAGATTAAGGTTTCATTAAATAACCTTAAGGGGACAGAATTATTCACATCCCCTGAAACATGAGTATTTATCCAGTGCTTTAAAATCATTAATAGTATTTGAAAGTATAAATTAATAGTTAAACCATAAGCTACTTCCTAATATTAGTAGGAACTGAAGAAGCCTGTGTTCAGGAGAGTGTTCTGGTCTTAGGAGGACAAAGAGCTTTTTCACCAGTTTCTTGAATTTTAATACTAATTGGAAATAGAACTAAACTTGTTGTCATTGTTATTATTATTGTTCTATTTATTTGTGGCGATATTTCTGATGTGAAATGTAAGCAAAATGTGGAGCCAAATGTTCTTTGAAGAAAATATCATGCTCCCTAGATAACAGCAGCACATGCGTGTCACTTAACTTGGCACCCAAATAATAAGATGGGTTTTAAAAACAGTTCTTATATGGTTTCTCTTTGGAACATGAAGAGAAAAACCTCAGAAACAATACTATTTTAACATTATTAGAAACATGACTCCAGAACAATAACTCCCACTGATGTTTAGAAACAGCTTAAATATTAGGTACAATAAAAATTCAGAAAACAGTAGAAAGTAAGAAAAATAGTTCAAGATAATTGAAGAATTGTTCCAAAACATCAATTTTCATTTTTGAAAGGATTAGAAAATTCTTAATACAGCTGGCAAATTTCACAATGCAATGTGTTTATTTTTACAATATATAATTTAATAGAAAACTGCTTTTAAGATACTTTAACATCAGTGTCCACAAGGATGACATACTACAGTAAAAAGCCTGAGTATTTTATTGTTATAGGATGAATTTATGTATATATAAATGAACAAGTCTATATTTCCCATGAAACCGGACAGTTTGGATAACATTTTTCATTCTTATCATTACTGACCATTTTATAACTTAGTTTTTTTTGTTGTTGTTTTTTGTTTTTTTGCGGTACGCGGGCCTCTCACTGTCGTGGCCTCTCCCGTTGCAGAGCACAGGCTCCGGAAGCGCAGGCTCAGCGGCCATGGCTCACGGGCCCAGCCGCTCCGCGGCATGTGGAATCTTCCTGGACCGGGGCACGAACCCGTGTCTCCTGCATCGGCAGGCGGACTCTCAACCACTGCGCCACCAGGGAAGCCCTAACTTAGGTTTAATTACTAAACAGTTGCTGCCTCATTGCTCTACTTCTTCCATTTAACTCTTTAACTATTTTGAAGCAAAACTACTGTGGCATTCTTCAAAGTTCTGTCACAGCTTCAAAATGATAAAGACACTGTTATATAGAAAAATGAAGGACATAGAAACGACTTTCAGAATCGGAGGAAATTGGAAATAAAAGACTAGGTCTTCTAGAATCGATTTTTAGCACACATTCATGGAAATATTAATCTAAGACACTACCGCACCTCCCCCCACCCCAACACAGGTATGCTATTCAGAAGTTCATGAGGTCTATAAAAGCGGCTCTCTTCTACAAGGTTCCCATAGGGTAATTCTGGCTGTTAGGGACTCTGCTTTCATTTGTAGGTTTTCTCAGACTTCCTAAGGGCAGAGACCTGAGGCAAACGCCTGCAGGCATGGCCGGCTTGCTCTAGGAAAGCTGCACAGTGCTCACACAGGCCTGCACGACATCACTATGCACAACATACATCACCTATTACACTCCTTTGGATATTTTTTAAAAAATTGAACACCATATTTACCAAGATTCTCTCTAGAAAAAATCACTACTGGGGTAAATACAATAAAGTAATTATAATAGTTTACTTACTGCCCCCTCAGCCTAATAATGCAACAGATTCATCATCTCCTAGGTAGGAAATGGCAAAACTAACACATAGAACATTCAAAATTTCAAGTAGAGAGTAGCAAATTCATTGGCTAAAAAATAAGAGTCTTCTGAGAGAGGGCCTACAAACTTCCTGATACTGAAAACTGGCCCTATACAATAACTACTTACCTTTATGCTTCAAGGGGAGTGATGACCAACCAAAATGTTTCAGCAGACTAAGCAGCATTCTCCTTTTGTGTACTGACCCTCGTAAGCCAAGAGGCCAACCCAGCAGTATCTAGTATTACCTGTTCTAATCTATTTGATCTGAAATCTTCCTTAGTCCATTTCCCAATAATTCCTAGCCTAAAATGTGATGTCATATTTAAAAGTAGTATCAGGGGAAAAGTGAGGGGAAGAAGCACAGAAATTATATATTCTCCTTAACCTATTTAAATAGGTTCCATCTTCAGAACACCAAAATGAAAAGTCCTGTATAAGCTGAATATGATATAGGGACTGTTAATCTTAATTAGTCAACAAATTGAGGGCCTGCTGTGTGTAAAGCCTGTGGTTCAATGCTAAGAAATTACATCAAGGGAATCTGTTTACCAGACAATGAAACTTTTCCAGCTTCTGTGTTCTTTATAATTTCACATTCTAAATTCCCTTAGACTCTTTGATTTTAGAGATTAAGGGAACTTTCAAATGACCTAGTCCCCAATCCAGACAGCCTCAGTTACAGGTTTAGTACTTCACTTATCGTAGTATACTGTGGGGTCGAGCACTATTTTGTCTAACACAGTGTTTTGTTTGGAGGCATTACTAGATTGTTGGGATAGAAAGGGACTGGAGAAAACATAAAGAAGATCCTAGAATTTTGTTTGAAGAGTGAATAACCCAAGCTTGAGGTTCAGACCACTGGCCCTGATCCATGCCATCATTTATTTGTTCTAATCCTGGTGAAATCACATAAGCATATCATACTCACTTTTTTCAGCCATAAAATATTGACAATAATGGTATCATACACCTTACTCGATTGTTATTAAGGTTACCTAAAGCAGTAATATTTGTGAAAATATTTTCCAACTGTAACCTGCTACACAAATATTTCTTCTTATGCTTTTATTTTGAAAAAGCCAGAGATGCATTAAACACAAAACAAAACTGACTAGACAGAAAAAGAACTAAAATCACTCCTAGAATTTATAAATCACTTTTTCTTCAACCTCTGGACAGCTACTGAAAAGGAAATTTTCCAGTGGGAATGTTGGTTATAAGAAAGGTATAGAAATTCTTTCATACTCAGCAAAACACAGAGCATGATCTCCTTAATCAAAAAGCTGTCAAAAATTCAAAATATTTTTATGCTATTTATTCTTAATGGTATTTGTGAGTCAACATTGTAGAGATCACAGCTAAGAAACAATAGAGGTTTAAAACCAGTTAAGAATGATCTGAAAACCCAGTCTCAAAATAAGATATTCTAATTATACAGTAATACTGTCAAAGATTTTTCTCGTTAAATCACACTTTCACACCTCAAGAATCCAAATTATAATACATTTTGCAGCAAATTACTCCCTCCCCCTATTCCACATTATTTGCATAAAGCAATCCTTTTTAACAATCACAAAGGCATTTCTGGCTAAATGGTCCTTGGTAAATATAGTTTAAATACCTCACCTTCTAACATAGAGAAATTGCCACCTGACAGCCTGCAGGCAGCATGTAACCTGTAACTATATTTCATTTGGCCAGCACAGAGTTTTAAAAATCAGTCAATTTTATATAGAAGATCTGTAGTTCCATATTTCCCACTTTTTCAAGACAAGTTGAATGATCTTACACTAGACCTCATTCTTGCCTGGCAACAGTTGCCTGAATCTGAGGTCCAGTTGCCCCCTCTAGACATGGCATGCCCTCTCCATTTTGTCATGACGTTCCCACTCCCTATGACAACATCAGGTATTTTTATGGTATCTACTGGTCACATATGCAATTAAAATTATGACTTCACTCTGAAGCTTCAAGCTCCAGTTTTTTCACTTAAGTACATTTTCCTGAAAACTAGCAAGTATAGTGCTTTAAAACTTAAAAAAATAGTAGTGCCTTTAGATTAAAATTTTTCCAAATACTATTTATTATGTCATTCCTGCCCTGTTACTCAAAGCACGGGAAAAATATTTGATATTTCCCTTGTTGATTCAGTGTCACTAGTACAACAGTGTAAAATGAGAAATGATTGCTTTAAAAAACTGGTTTCCAGATTGCTGCTGTTTCAGCGTTCCCCTCTTTGCTCTGATTTGTTAGATACTTTTTCTAGCTGTTTTCCATGTCAGTCTCCAGCATTCCTAATATGCTCCCTGAATATGCCATAGGTTCTGACTCCACAAACCAAGACTTCATTTAATAGTAATAGTCGATCATGACCTCTACTACAACTTTTGAGACATTAAGTTACTCCAAAGTTATGCTTCTTATTTCTTATAGCAAGTTGCTGGGTAGATGGTATCTGGATAAGCAACTGATCTTGTTCTGTATGTCATCATTTTGAGCTTTAAAAGCAAGTATTCAATGTTACAGGGCACCATGACTTGGACTAGAATGGTATATACCCTGTCCTTCAATTAAATTTGTGAGTAGCTTATGATCTGAATCAGTTTCCCTAGAATGCATTAAATTTTATTCACAGCAACAAAATATTCACTCATCAAAACGTGACCAAGTATAAAAATCTCTATTTTGCCAATATTTCATAATGAGGTTGAAACTTGGTATGCATGGGTCTCATAGGTCATCATTTTTAACATGCAAGTCATATATAAGAGAATGACTTGCATTTATGAGGATGAGTGCATAAGCAGTTATGCAAAGAAAATTACACTGATAAAAGAAATACCACTTTTAGGCCACCAGGCTTATGTTCAATACATTATCAAGAGAGCCTATCACTTAAAGCAAACCAAAAACCATAATTCAAATAAATAATTTATTTTCCTCTGGGGGTCCTAAAATCTCCCATACTCAAATCAAAGTATTCAAATGAACATATAATCACACTCACATAAAATACATATAGTTTATAGTTCAGATTTATGGGTTTTCTTTTTTAAAGCAAGGGGTAGTTTTACAAAAGCATATGTATACAAATTTTTGAATAATCATCTAAATCAAGTAAAAAACAGTGTCCAAAAGTCTGTGTACATCCTACCATAATTCAACAGAATACACAACTATGCATATACATGCAATTTAAAATATACAAACAATTCATACTCTGAATCTTAGTATTTAGTGTCAGTGTTATCAACTATTGCAAGCGAAAGGATTTGAGGGTTAGTGCATAAGAGGACTGATTTTCCCATGTTGAGTCAAATGTTATCTTGTTTATTCTACCTCTGTGAATGATTTTAGACAATTTTAATCAGTTTAAATAGTGCTTTGTAGCTAACCTTTAAAGTTGTTACTTTGTGGCCTTTCATTACTCATTCTGTCTCTTCCCTTTTTCCATATACGTTTTCAATCCATTAAGGCCATCTACCCTTCCCCCCCAGTTCTTTCTGTCATACAGAGATCATCAGGACACACCACTTCTGTCCATAGGGACCTGCCAGGGCTAATGAATACGTATGTTCTGTGTCACAACAGAGCACTCCCCTTGTTCTGCAGTATCAAACCTCTTATGTGTATAAATAACAGGTGAGCTGTAGCGTGCAGGGATAAATGGGGTTAACACAACCTGAAAGCTCCATGCTAGATTCATAGTATTCAGCCTGTATGATTGATCCAGAAAGAGAAATCCAAATGCCAAAAGTATTGTGCATTTTCTATGGGTTTTGAATCTTTATTTTAAAAAAGGACTCTGCTGAGATAACGTTATCAGCGTCCTAAAAGTCTGGGGTCATTCCAGTTGATTCTCAAGATACTCTTGTGCCATATAAAATAAATTTGCACTTTTAATTAACACAAACTGGGCATGGTACCAACCTTGAGTTATGACATGGGTGGTTAATGTCCTCTGTCACACTGCTAAAATGTTATGTTAATCATTATGTGTACATAGTGCTATTCGTAAATAGTTATTTGTGTGTATCTATTCTGTTTCAAGTATATAAATGCAAAGTTCAATTTAGTTATATTTAAGGTGAACTACATTCATTTTTGCCCAACATCCCGTGCTGACATGGGTCAGTAAACAAATTCATAATCTGCCAAGCCCCACGACCCTGTGTAAGATGGAATCTGCATTCAGCTTCTTTTTGTGTTCCTCTGAAACCTTACTCTAAAAAGACAGTTTACATAAAACAAAATAGATAATTAAGACTGCTTATTTAAATTGGAGGTCTCTCTCATATAATTAGACAAAGGAGTAAGAATATTATTTACATATATGTATACAACTCCAACCATTCTCCTTAAAAACTCTTTGTTTAAGGTAACTCTAAAGTGTGCAAAGCCCAGACAAAATTTGTTTAGGTTATTTATGCATTTTTCTCTTTTTGGCAATCCATGCATTAATTTTTAATGCAACAGCAAAATAGTGCCTTGGACTTTGATAAAAATATTCTATAGTCAGGGCTGGGTGACATAGTGCATTAATTCAGTGTCCTTCACTCCTGGGACCTGTGTATAATTTAGTCCAGCCTGAAGAAAATAACTTTGATCTGAAGGCAGTGGAAAAAGCAACGTATGAAATGAGTTTTGGTAGGTTTAGTGTTGTTTCTCCCATATAAGACAACATATGAAGATAAACTGCTTTAGAATACAATCAACATGGTCAAGGATTAAAAGTGAAGAGCTCTTAGTAACAACCGTAGTTTCCTCACCTTTCCATTCTCCCTACCTGGCCACATTCTATGGTTTGGTGAAAAAAACCTGAGCACCACCTATAATTAGGATGCTCTAATTTCCAGATAAACAGAACATTGTTAAAGTGCAGTGTGAATGACAGTCCAGTCATTAGTGCTATTGGCTCTTCCATTTGTAAAAACAAAGAATGCTGCATAATGAGACAAAAGCAGAAGACAGGCTATCAGCATCCTCAAAGAAAGTGGCATTTCCTGTCCTGGAGGGGGTGCCCAACAAAGTAATCCGTGGGGAAAGCTAACAATAGGAGGGACCACAAGCAGAGAAATTGTTTCTTTAGATTCCATCTTGATTGTTTTCTCTATGACAATATTCAACTGCATAGTTTCATCTACTGTTAGAATACATGAGGCCATAAAGAAAAAAAAAAAGTTAGGTTTTGGCTGAACTGAATAAAATGGTTGATCCAGTGGCATTTGCCACATGAAATACAGATCCCTTTTCTTTTGCTTATAAATTCTACTTTAATTCCAATCCAACTCTCTTCTGTTGTGAATAAACACAGCTTACTTTGTCTCTAATATAGCAGTGAAACACAAGGTTGCTCTCAATACTGTCAATAGAATTCAAAGCTGTAAGGATGTTACTTCTATGTGGTGAAAACTATTCTACAATTTTATACTTCTTACTGATGATAATGAACTATTTTATTGGCCTCAGTTATGGATAAGCTCCAGTATTTGGTAATAATTTTAAGGAAAAGGAAAATTTTTTTCCAGTCACATTTTCAATTAGCAGATAGAAATGTAATTTAAAATTCGCTAGTTTTAGTTGCTTATGTTAAAAGAGTAAATAAGTCAAATCTTCCTGCTACCTCTTCAAACAGTGTGCGTCCTATTTAAACAAGTCCCTAAACAACAGGAAAACCAAAACCCTGCGGGTGATACAGGTAGGTTACACAGAAAAATCAAATCTAGGTGCTTACATGTGTATACGAAAGTGTTGTGTCTGTAGTTGTGGAAAGGATATAGAGAAAATGGGGAAAGGTGACAGAGAGAAGGAAAAGAGATTTTTTAAAATACCTTTATCCTAAAAATGATCTGCTTTATTATTTATAATCTCAGAGTCCAAAGCACATTCTAAGTTATTTAACTAGCATGTATACATGATACTTTAATCAAATATAAGCATTACTTAAAGTTTTCTTTAGCTATATATTTATTATTTGTGGCTTGAACCAAGTCATATATCTCAAAAAGTTTCCATACTTATAAAATTTAGAAGGCTTATTTATGACCTCCAAATATACTATGAACATCATTTCCTTCATTGAGTGCCTCATTTTCAAGGAGGTCTGGGATTACATATGTAAAGTTTTTCAAAAAAGGAAAACTAATGACAATATTATTATATATTGACACATTTTGTCAATTGCATTCAAAAAGAAAAACACTTTACTAGAATCATTTGAGATGAAATGTTTAAAAAATCCTTGAAAAGCAAATAATTAAAATATATGATAATTGAGTTACTTAGGAAAGCATCCCAATTATAAATTTAGAATTGTTTTTGTGTTTTCTATACAAAAGGTACCCCCCCACACCGCCGCCTTAAACACAATAGAAAAATTCATAGAATTAATGAATCATAGGTCTAAAAGTACATTCCTGCTCATTGAACTGACATACGTGGAACTGGTCTCCTTTTAAGTAAATCTTTTTGAAAGTATCCAAATGCCTACAAACAATACTACAATTTCATTTATATATGACTTTCAGTCTTATGGCCATTACATGATCGCTTAGCTAACTTGTGAAGTTTTTCAGGTTAGGATGTTTTATTGTGCCCTCCTTTTTTTAAATGCTTCTACATCCAGCCATTGTTTTCATATTTTACTTTAGGAATTATTTTATCCGGTTCAGTGTCAAATGATATTATACTTTAAAAATAATCTCTTCAGAAAATATAACATAAAATAGTGGATTGCATCCCTGGCCATAGCTCTCAGAAGCATTAAAATGTTACTAGAGTGCCCGAATGACAGCAGTGACAGCTTAATCACTTAAAGGCTTTTTACATTAACAATTTTTTTCTTTCAATTTGAGCAGTATATTCAGGCATGATTTAATAGGAGGTTAGCTGTTAAATGCAGCTAAATAACATACTTTTTAAAAATATCAAATCAAGTTTAGTGCCTAATGAGTATTCCTTTACACTTTCTGATATATTAGTGCACATTCATAAAGCTTGGCTTCTTTTATTTTTCCCCCAATATATGTATTTTAAAAAAAATCAGTCAGATAATTAGCATGCATAGTCCAACGGTTTTCTATATTTTTATGATTTTAAGTAGAATATCCATGGATAAAACATAATTGAAAGGTGAGCCTATTAATCTGGAGAATAACCTCCACAAACCAAATAGGGATGAATCATGTTGAAGTCTGCACCTCATTTATAGCTTTGTATTCCTAAGGAAAAAAAAAAAAAACAAAGCAGAGAGAAACTAAAGGTGACCTTATTTAGACATATTAGTCAAGGCAGCCTTTGCTGTTTTTAAGCAAACATGATTGTGACTCCACTTTGTCCATCCAGTTTTCCAGTGTGTAAATTGGATGACGACTTGGACAATTCTCTCTTCATTAGTGAACTGTGGAAAGGAAATACAGAGGTGGCTTTTTATTTTTTAAACTCTGTAGTGTCTTGCAACCAAATTCTGAAGCATGAAGAAAAAAATATATATATATATATAATTTTTTTTTTTCCTAGACAAGCTGTCGTAATTGAAATGAAGTCTAATCAGACTCATTACTGTTTTCAGCAATTTGCACCACCGAAGATGCTTATTAGGTAACTGTGTTTAATAAACCACTCTTTAGAAAAATACCAGTAATGAGCTCTTAACAGCCAATCTTTAGCGTGAATGTAATGTGAAAAGTGTTCCTAGCGCTGAATAGATTTTCACATTTAGTAGTGTCATAATTAAGCTCCATGAATTGTTTCTGTGATGTTAGATTTATTACAATAATCTTACTTTTTTCCTATGTAAAATCTACTTGGAAATGCAGTCATCTTCTATTAGAGTAGGATTATATTCATTGTACAGCAAATTTTCAGCTAGTGCCAAGCTGATCAAAAGGTTTTTCAACTGAGGATTTGTTAACAAATGATAAGCAAGGATTTTATGACTGATAATTGATGCTATCAAGTCTTTCCTCATCAGCATCCCCCACACCTCAGAAAAAAGTCTTCCTGTCATTTGATTATATATGAAAAGTTACCCAAGATACAAATGTATTATGATCATTAAGAGGAAAAAATTGCATTTCTATCACTAAGTTAAAACATGGGAAAAACTGGACATTCTGAAAGGAATATTTGAAGAAACGTTGGCTTTTCTTAATAGCAGCTATAAATAACACTATATTGCTTCATTAGATATTGTTCTTAAAAATGTGAATACCATTTTCCTCCTTGAGTCTTCCTTTTTGTAGCACTCTTTACTAAGATCTTAACATTAAAGAACAGTATTGTGAATATATATTATTTATATGCACTAAAAGTGGTCATGAGAGTTAGCTAGTCTTCTTATTGATAAGGGCAAAAAAGAGTTACATACCTCTAAGCAGAGGAGTTCCATGCAAGATGGTGCATGTGCTAAAATAAGTATATATCTATAGAATCTATATTGATTAGTCTATCAATAGAGTATATCCAGAGGTATTTCCATGTATATAAAATTATATAGAAGGGATTGAAAATATTTCTTGAGAACATCTAAATAAGACTTATAAGGAAGCTCTTGAGCCTGTTACCATGAAATGTCTCACATGGTAAGATAAATATCTTTTGTTTGCTAAACAAACATTCTGAGACTATTCCATAAAGATAATAAATGAAAAAGTACCAACAAAACCCAAAACAAAACAGGAGACCAAGAGTTTATACCCATTCATGATAAAATGTTAAGAAGGATGCTGTTAGTGAATGATTCCTCTCCCAATACACTCTCATTTCTTCAAAGCTGAAGCTTCACCACTCCTAATTGGAGCCAATAAGCCTCCATAACTGTTTTCAGCTTTCTGAATCAATAGCTATGAGAACTGAGACTGTCAAATTAACGGCTTGTTTCATCTGATTTTGTGGAATGTGTTTCTTTGCATTACAAAGTAGAGAAGAAACCAACTCATTCCCTTGTGAATTCTTACAGCTTTCAGATCAAAATATCTTCTAGTTTCTTTAAGTCTTGACTGAATTCATATTCAGAACAACAAAAGACAAAGCCAGTGCATAAAACTACTAGAAACCTATATTTACATGGTTAAATGACTCACAGATAAAAAACAAAAATTATGAGAGGGTCCTTTTTGTGCCTTTGGAATGCCTTATCATAATCTTGAATAACTTAATTTATGAATCATAGAATTTATGAATGTTTTATAAAAGAGGGGATGCTTTGTACACTTGAATTTATTACAAAAGCTAGGAGGCTCTAAGATGTCAAATAATAGTGATGATGGCAATTATGATGTAATATGAGTAATTCTCTTGGTAAGCTTTCAAAATAACTTTCCATGATGATGAAGATACAGTTTTAATTATGAATTTCAATTAGGAATTGAGTACTTAGTTAATAGATATTTTACCTAGATCTAACCCTTGAGTTACAGAAGGTTGGCAGAATTAGCCTTGGTCTTAATTTCTAATTTGAGAAAAACAAGCTAGGGAGTATGGACATATGCATAGATGAGATTTTAGTGCAGAGAATAAACAACACATAAATATATATTATCGGGCTTCCCTGGTGGCGCAGTGGTTGAGAGTCCGCCTGTCAATGCAGGGGACATGGGTTCGTGCCGCGGTCTGGGAGGGTCCCACGTGCCGCGGAGAGGCTGGGCCCGGGAGCCATCGCCACTGGGCCTGCGCGTCCGGAGCCTGTGCTCTGCAGCGGGAGAGGCCACAGCGGTGAGAGGCCCACGTACCGCAAAAATAAAAACAATAAATATATATTATCACATAAATACAAGATATGGGTTATAAGGCATAATAAAATGCTAGTGGTAATGGGGAGCCTTGTATTATCAAGACTTTTTGGAGAAGGTGGGTTTCAAACTTCAGCTATTGGCCATACCATTTAGACATTGGTCCAAACATGAAGAGAAGTCATATACTTAAGCTTGCAGATAGTTTTTAAAGAGAATTAGGGCTCATTAATCCTTAAATTTTTCAAGGAGCCACAGTACCTAGTAATAGCATTATCATTCTTAGAGCCTTACTCAGTTTTATCATTTGCCATATTCCTGAGCTAATAAAACTTAAATATTCTTCCATGTAAGAAACAGCCAAGCAAGCAAACAAAAATGAAACCTTAAAAGAATTCAGTTTCTTTTACTTATGTCTTTCTTAAATTCTTTCAGACTTACTCCAAGATCCCTTCTCCTCCTCCAACCTCTTTTTGACCCTGGCATGTGGGGCAGTGAGTTCTTTTCTCTCTTTTCCTTTCCTTTCCTTTCTCTCTGTTTTCAGGTAGTTTTGTCAATTATGAGAAAATAGGTTACAGAGAAAATGTATTTTAAATCTCAAAACTGGAATCCTAAAAACAATCTTCCTTGAATCTCTGAATCTTGATAACTTTTGTTGTCACTAGAAAAAACAAATGGGACTAGTTGCCTAAACTGTTTAAAATATGATAATGGCACTCATGCTCTAATAACATCTGAGGGCCTACTACAACTTGAGAGCTTCTGACCTAAGTGCTAGGAAGTAGAGGTCCCTGCCCCAATGGAACTTACAAGTCTGTCTTTAGTGGTGATTTACCAAAGAAAAGATTTACTTCTGAATCTGGTAGGGAAAGGTGGCTATATAGAGGAGCTAAGAGTTGAGGTATATCTTGAAAGCTAAATAGAATTTTACCATTTAGAATAGAGAGAGGTGAGTTTTCCTGCCTGTGACAAAACTCAGTCAAAGTTACAGATGAAGCTGAGTGTACCTGGCACATTTGGGAAACAGGGTTGCTTGGTATGGTTAGAAGACAGGAGGGAGGTATATGTCTATGTATAGGATGGGATGGAGGTAAAGATGAAGCTTGAATTCAGTTTGCAAAGGGACTTGAATGTTCGGACTTTAACTTACCGCCAACATAAAGTGCTGCCCTCATCTGTTCTTTAGAAATATATCAATGATAACAATATATAGGCCAGAATAGGGACTTCCTTGGTGGTCCAATGGTTAAGAATCTGTCTTGCAATGCAGGGGACGCCGGTTCGATCACTGGTACTAAGATCCCACATGCCGTGGGGCAACTAAGCCTGTGTGCTGCAGCTACTGAGCCTGCAAGCCACAACTAGAGAGCCCACATGCCACAACTATAGAGCCCGTGAGCTCTGGGGCCCACACGCTGCAATTAAGACCCAACAGAGCCAAAAATAAATAAATACATTTAAAATAATCTCTAAACAATATATAGGCCAGAATGGGGGTGGGGGTGGGGTGGGGCAGGGAAGGCTAGAAGCCAGGCCTGAACTTGAACAAAAAGAAGAAAAAAGTCTGAGAAAGATTTCAGATGTACAGTCAAAAGGATGAGCTGACCAGTTGGAGGAATGAAGAACAGGAAAGGGGATATCATCATAAAAATAGAAATACTTGTGAGATATCTGTCAACTAGTTAATAAAGAGACTGTAGTGGATATTACATTTAATCCTTCAAAGGCCTAGTGAAGGATTAATTCCCTTTTTTATAAGATGAAACAGGTTGCTTGAATCTAAGGAATTTTCCCAAGGCCACCCCAGAGCCAGAATTGCAACCTGGATCATGTGACACAAAATTGTTGCACTTGGCCTCTCCTTGGAGAACTTCTCCAAGGTTTTTAGCTTGTATAACCAATAAGTTGGCCACTAGGAGTTCCCATCTTTCGATGGGAGAGAAGTCAAAGGTCTACAAGGATATTTAGGAATCATGAGCAAATGGGAATCATTGACGTTATGGTAATGGAAGGCACAGCAGAGAGAAAGTTGTATAGAATGAGATGAGAATGGAACTCATGAGTTAAATCAGCATTTAAGGAGTAGGCAATGGGGATTGGGAGGGCATTTATAGAGGAGAAAGTGAAATAGAGAGAGGGAGAGAATATGCTGTTGTAAAAGACAAGTGAGGAAGCGTTTTCAAGGACAGAGTGTTTATTTGTAGCACAGGCATTAGAGAAGTCAAGTAGAATAGGAGAGAACATAGGCAATTAGGAGGCTAGAGATGATCTGTGAGAGAGTGGTGGAGTCAGAAGCCATGGTGAGTGGGTTACGGAGGAAATGGGTGGTGAGAAACTGACATGGCAAGCATGAAAGAATTATCCTCACTGATAAACATCTTAATAAACATGAACAGCAGTTTATGGGGCAAAGAAGAATTAAGGCTAGAGATTTTAAAGGATATGGGGAAAACCCTAGACCAAGGCTTCAGCAAACTATGGCCAGTAGGCCAAATAATATTATTACTTCATCTAGGAAGACTTCCCAGACATCACTGCCTTCCTTTCCTCTCTACCATTTTCCATATCACCCTGTACTTACACTGCATTTTCATATGCATGTTATTTTTCTATTTCATCTGTATTACCTACTAGAGTAACCTCTGAGGCCAGGAATCCATGCCATTAGAGTAGGGCAGAAACCTTGTCTGTCTTTTTCATAGCTATACATCCAGTGGTCACAAAGAAGAGTATCCTCACAAAGAAGGTACTATATCTATCTATACCTATAGATATACATCTATATCTACATATGTATCTATAGCTTTATCTGTACCTATATAGAAAGAGTTCATGCAGGCTGTAACTCATACCATATGTCTAAATACTTAAGGTATTTGAAAAGTTTTAAAGCTATAAATAAATTATTTTGAAAGTTATAAACTGAACAAAAAATGTTAAATAAAATGTTTTTTTCTTTCTACCTTAACAATTATATCTTCAAAAACACCTGGAAGGCTAAGTTCAAATTTAGAACTTTCTGTCTCCTGGGTCATCAGAGCTCTTCCAGAATGAGAAGCTGACTTGTGGTTCCCTATCATCAAGAGGCTTAATATGCATACTGTAGATGAATGTTCCATCCATTCCCTGCCATTCCCACCTCCACCCAGCTGCCTCCTGGCCTCATCTTGTGAGAGGACAGACTTAGAGAAGAGCACTGCATGGGTCCAGGAAGTAGAGTCAGGGAATTTCAGGTGCCTGGGACATGGTCTCAAAGGAGGGCACGGGTTCCAAGTGGGCACGTCCTCATGGCCCCTTGGATTCCTCATGATAGGGTAAAGTACTGGAGGAAGGCAAGACTGGACTTGCTAAAACATGGCACCCTTCTTGCCTGGGTCAAAAGATGGTTGCAGTGACTTGTATAAATAATTGCAATAGAAGATACTATGTAAGGAGCCAAAAGACATACATTTTTATACTAGTTCCCTAGTCATTATCACTATTATCTTGGTCTGAAGACCAGTCTCTGAATTTAAGATTCCTCACTGGTCAACCACACAAAATTGCTATAAATGCCAATTGACATAATGGATGAAATTACTATTACATAGCTAATAATTGGCAGAAATTGGAGCCAGAATTTAAGTTTAATATTCTTATTGTAATAGTTTTATTATCCACTAAAATCTTCTATGTTTACCACACACTGGCTTTGATACTGCCTACTAGCCAACAGTGAGCAAGATATTTTCCCATATAAAAAATAGACCTTCTACCTTCCCCATTCAGAACTCTTGAACAAGTTCATCTTAGTCTCCAAACTAGGGCTTGTCCGTATCCATTTTCATGGGTACTCAACCCTGAGAGGAAGGATGTATAATCAAAAAGTATGATTCTAGCCTTCCCTGTACTTTCTGGACCCCTTACTAACTTCTACCCATTAAAAAAAAACAAAAACAAACATTTTAGGTGAGAATCCACCAATTCCTATATACATTATTGAATGTAGAAAACAGTACAAGGTCTCTTGGAAGAAACTTAATAATGTAGAATTTGCTACAGCATGTAATACTTGCATTTGAAAGAACATGTGTTCAAAGAACAAAATAGGAATCCAGTCTTTATGTTACATATACAACCAAAATCTTTTTTCATAGCTGTTCACAATATTTTATTTACTCTTCTTACCAAGAACTACCTTCGAAAGATCATCATTTACAGTAATAAGGACCTTTAATTTTCAGTGATCAGCTCTGTTCAAATGTCAATATTGTCATAGTCTGACCATGGTGGATTTGAATTTGGGCATATATTCAAATTGTCCGAGATCTGAATCCCTACATTTCCCGTTTCTAGTCATGGGTTGTCCTTAAGCAAACTACTTAGCCTTCCTAAGTCTTAGTATTCCCAACTTTGAATTTGGAGGATAATAATAATTTCATTGAAAGTTTGAGAATTAAATGAGACAATGGGAGGAAAGCATCTAGTACATTATGTTACTGTCCAGGAACTGTCACTGCCAGAAGGAGTTCTTTGATGTTCTAGGGGACAGAACTAAAGGGAAATTTTGAAGGGAAGTTACAGGTAAGTAGATTTCAGAAGCATAATATGAAACACCCTCTAACCCGTCCCCTACTCATTTATGATTAGGAGATTTAAATTCATTTTCTGGCCTTGCCAATAACTTACTATGTTACTTTTATTACAAATAAATTTTCCGGACAGCTAGAGTTAAGTTCTCAGCACACGCAAAGAAAATTCACTGATCACTCTCCAGGTTTTCTAGCTCTTCTCTTATCCTACGTTCAATCAATGACAAAGTTTTCTCAATTCATCTCCTAAACACTAACATCTATTCCTTCTTCATTCCCATGCTGTTGCTTTAGGTCAGCCTTATCCCTTTTCAGCAGGGTCTCTTAGATTTCCTATGTGTTTTTCTTCCAGTTCTTATTTTGTATGTATATATGTATGTATTTTGGGCTTACTTAAAAAAAAAAAAGGAAGAAAGAAAAACTTTTTTCCCTGATTTTAAAACACAAGCTTATTATTTTAAATTATAGAAAACACAGAAACATAAATACAAAGTGACCATCATCTATAATCATGTAGCAATGACCTCCATTAAAGTAATTTTTCATTTAAAGTTTTCATCTTCCTTTGAATACTTTAATATTTGCTTTGAAACTTTCTGTGTATTTCTAGTTCTTAATATTGTTGAGAGCATGTTGTACATACTACTAACTTTGAGGAAGCATCCTAGCCTCTCTCTTACCTTATATCCTTGTACATGCTGCTCTCTCTGCCTGTAATGCCCTTCCTGGTCCCACAGCATCTTTTCCATCCTGGGCCAACTACATTGTGTCTTTTTGGCTTTCTTACCGACTATGCTGTCCTTGAGGTCAGTTATCTTTTTATTCTGTTTTCAGTACTTATCGTGTGTGTGTATCAAAATCTTATGAATTTATAACACTGATGCTATAATACACATCTCCAACAAAATTATTTTTGATAAGTGAGTATGACTGTTATATTGCAATAGTGTTCTGTGATTAGAGTGATGTGTGATTACTAGTTACACATAGTCCTGCAAAAAAATATTTTGGGAACTTAAGCAGAGAGTGTTTAACTCATCTATGGTAAATTCCTAGAATTTAAAGAATCATTCAGCCAATTATGGCACTTAATCTCTTGTACCAAAATTGTTTATATGTTAGTTTCTTTCTCCAGGCTCAGACTGTCTTATTCATCTTATGTTCCCAGTACCTCTCACTATACATTGCACAGAGTATGTACCCAATAAATAATAAGAAGAAAATAAGCAAAAATATCAAATTAGATAAAACTTGCCTTACCAGATTCTTATGAAACACAGAGAAGACACTATCTACCTAAATAGTACTTGTTACTCTTTTATAAAATCAGAATAACAGATATTTTCTATTAGTACCTATTATGTGTATCATTACTATCAAATGCAATTGATAATTATAATATTCATTAATGCAGCCCTCACAAAATCTAACAAATAAAACAAGACCTCATTAGAATATATTATGGGTGCTACTGAATAAGACTCTCATGCAAAAAGATCACCACAAAATACTTAATCCATATGTTTAAATATTCTGTTTAAACACTTTGTATGGGTAACCAAATATCAGAAACAAGCATTACAAATATGATTTTAAGTTTCTTATAGTTAAATTCACATCATTTGCAATCTATTTGTAAAACTCTATTAACAGAGTTTATGTCATGACTGGTCTAAATGATATTTGATACTAATGGTTAAGAGGGTACAGACTGATATTTAAGATGTAAGGTTGCACCACAGTAACTTTGATGGGTTATTTTATAGAGGATAACCAGATATGACATTTCTAAGAAAGGTCTCTATCACTAAAGAAAAGGAATGGCCTAATTGCATCAGTGGGAACTGCTCCTTAGCATACCTTAAAAAAAAAAAAAAGATAAATAAATGGAAGGAGGGGGGAGAGGGTTCTTTTTCTCGTGGAAGGGATTGCCATTTTTGAGAAGAGTCATACTATAAGTGTTTTCCAGTAAATCTAAAGGGAGTGATAGGTACTTATAAAATCAGTAGCTTGCTCTTTTTTTTTTTTTTTTTTTTTGCGGTACGTGGGCCTCTCACTGTTGTGGCCTCTCCCGTTGCGGAGCACAGGCTCCGGACGCGCAGGCTCAGCGGCCATGGCTCACGGGCCCAGCCGCTCCGTGGCATGTGGGATCTTTCCGGACTGGGGCACGAACCCGTGTCCCCTGCATCGGCAGGCGGACTCTCAACCACTGCGCCACTAGGGAAGCCCAGTAGCTTGCTCTTGTAATGACAACATAGTCTCTTCATGGTGGTTGATATGTTAGCATCAGTTCTGGGTTGCTTTAGAATACAGCTTGCTTTGTTACAAGCTTGGCTATTATTGCACACTTCCTCTTTTGTGTAAGGTCACTTACTTAGATTAAACCGTTTGCAACAAGACTACTTTTCAAAATACATATGCCTGGGCTTCCCTGGCGGTGCAGTGGTTGAGAGTCCGCCTGCCGATGCAGGGGACACGGGTTCGTGCCCCGCTCCGGGAAGATCCCACATGCCACGGAGCGGCTGGGCCCGTGAGCCATGGCTGCTGAGCCTGCGCATCCGGAGCCTGTGCTCCGCAACGGGAGAGGCCACGACAGTGAGAGGCCCGCGTACCACAAAAAACAAAACAGTACCACAAAAAACAAAATACATATGCCTGCTTTCCAAGGGTGATATTATAATGAAGGTGGAACAAACAAGCTACTGCACAACGAGACTTGTATCCAGTAGACATTTCGGTAGATATAGATGTTTAGGGTAAATGTATTCCTCACATATTTCTAAATGCAATCCTAGGGATGTAGGTAAAACTTGCTTCTGAGGGAAAATAAGCTATAACATTAAATAGAATTTGCCAAGTAAACTATGGAACAGATTTTAAAAAATAGGTACTATGAAAAATAAAGCAAAATAAAGAATTCTTAATTATAAATTAAAATGAAATACTAAACATCCTTTATTCATTCTAATAATACAGAGTATTGAGGGCCTACTTTATGCCAGGCACTCTTCACTATTTTCAAATAAAACAGGGAGAAATTAAAGTGAAAGAAGAAACATAATCAACCAGTAGCAATTAACAAACTCAAATCTGACAATTGTTGCAACATGCTTTTTTGTTCTCTGGGATTTGGAAAGAGACCATGTATTCTCAACTTTCATCTCCTGAACAGGTTATATTCTTCCTGGGGTTTTAAAATCTTTCCTCACAAATCTAATTCTGACAGTTTTTAACTTTGCCCAATAAATTAAACCACAGTAATATCACCTATGATAACAAAGGAAATCTAACTGCAGAAAACATCTTCAGTGCTGACTTCTGGCAAATACAGATTTAATGGCAACTCGTCTTCTTAGCACCTCTCACTTAGAAGAGATAATGCATGTGAAAATAGACAAAATTGTAGGTTCAGTCATATCAAAATGCGATTTATGCCAAAATAGATCTGGGAATGTCAGTAATTGCAGAATAAATGACAAGTTTTGAACTTCTTAAAAAAGGAGTGAATTCAGTAATTATTTAACTTTTTGTGCGTTTGTGTGTGGTCGCAATAATTCTTTCTTGCAAAGCTTTAAAATTCTTATTTTTCCTTGAGCAAGCCTTGGGAATCCAATAAAATGCTATAACTACAGAGCAAGACACATTTTAGTGTTTTTACCCTCCTGGCATATTTTTGGCATGATATGACTTTTGCCATTAAAAAAATTAAATTAAAGTGGTACTGACAGAATTTCAAGTAAACAAAGCATCAACAGAAAGCACAGTGCCTCTGTGTGCTGAGAGCTCCAACAGACAGTCATCTGCAAATGGACAACTTTAATTCGATTCCTGGCACCATTGGCCGTGCTGAGAATTCTCCTATCTCTTCACACCAGGGGTTTGCTCTTTTAAGCATTGCTCCCTGAAGGGAAGGAAAAACTAGAGAGAGAGGATTTCCAATGACCCTGCACAGATGAATGGATACGTCAATGGTGAATATCGGTTCAGCTTTGAACAGGGAATCCTGCAGTGGCCTTGCTTCTCCAGCCCTTCTATGCTAGTGTGAGTGTCGCTGAAGACTTGTGTGAACAGGAATCTTTAAAAGATCAAGACAGAGGGATGAGAAAGTAAAAATACAAGCAGAAAAAAAAAAGACAAAATGCTTTTTAAAAATTAATGAAAATTTAAATGTTTGGGAAATTCAATTCTCCAGAGACAAGTGAGAGTGTATTAACTCTAGTGTTAGTGGGGCTTTGCATTTAAAACTTGGGTCTCTCAAAGGTAAATTCCAAAACACTAATTGCTCATAGAGTCAATTAGTAATGTGGTGTCCGTTTGACAGGTCTTGAGGAACAATTAAATACCGAATTGAGCACTAAGCACTTAGAATGCTCTTATTCTTTGCCCTGCCAGTATTATAATGAGAACATACACAGACACAAGCAAAAGGAAAAAATATCAATTCCATTTTGTTTGGAAGATGAGCGTTTTAAGTTACTAATCCTGCAACTGGGTAGATGCAAAAATTCTGCTTGAGTAACTGCAGAACACGCATTTATTTTCACATGCTTTATGGTTAGTTTTCATCCAGCTATCAATCAATCAATTATGCTGTGACATGCTGTAATTTCCTAATCATACTAATATTCATGCTTTTATCACTATCAAACCTAGAGCACATACATTTCAATGAGACAGAAGTCTAATTATTTAAATATGCTAGAGCATATTACATCTCCAAGGCTGTTTCCTTTATGAGTTTTTCTCCCCTAAAAATACATCTAATTTAATTGCAAAGAGAAAAGTATATTAAACAGCATTACATCCCTCCAGTAAGCAAAACTGATATTTTACAGATCCCTATAAGTATGGAATTTTTATGGATCTTTATTGAAAATTAACATCTTTTGCTTGTTACTCAAAATAGCCAAATAGAATTTGTCACAAAAAGAAATAATAATCATAGTCAAGGTGAAAGATACAATACGCTTATTTTGTTTTTCAATGCTCTTGGCCTGAAAAAAATTATAGGGACTAACTAGGAATTGCTTTATATCCCCAAAATATGATTTCGCATCATTTCTTATAACTGGCTTAGCTCTCAAAACTTTTTTCTACAGCTTAAAATTTTTCATACTTAAGAAAAAGGACTTTTATTTGATCATTTCAATGTTCTCCTTGACAGGTGCCAGAGAAAATTTTTAAATTTTCAAGTAAGACTACTTCCCTGATGCATATGTTGCAATCTATAATTACAGTCTCTGTTGTGCAGATTATTTTAAAGGCAGTAAATGAGTATAAGTAGTATAGGTTACACATGGCAAACTTATACATATTCCCTTACATCTTTACAGGGAAAAAAAATTCAGGCTCAGTTGCCACCATAAATACTTCCTACAGTGCTCTGAAGCCAACAGTCCACTCAAATCATGGATATAGCTCCTCAGATACATTTTCTTTAACAGAATATGTTTCAATGTATATTTTCAAGAGAGCCCTGAAAATTCCATTATTTTTGTCAGTGGGGAGTGAGCACAGATATATTGAAAACTAATAGGAAACAGTAATACAATGAACAACAGCAACACCAACAAAAAATCCAAAAGGCATTATTTTTTAAATACAAAATCAATTAGTTTTCAACTAATAAAAGTTGTGTGTTCTAAATTTCATACCTTTACATTCACTTTTTTTTTTTTTTTTTTTTTGCGGTACGCAGGCCTCTCACTGTTGTGGCCTCTGCCGTTGCGGAGCACAGGCTCCGGACGCACAGGCTCAGCGGCCATGGCTCACGGGCCCAGCTGCTCCGCGGCATGCGGGATCCTCCCGGACCGGGGCACGAACCTGCGTCCCCTGCATCGGCAGGCGGACTCTCAACCACTGCACCACCAGGGCGCAGTGTTCACCACTCTGAACTATATTTAATTACACAAAAGATAGGGTTAACAAATATACCTGAGCAGAATGGGAGTGTCACCTTACGTTAATGACAAAAAACCAAGAGAAAATTCCTCAACCTGTACTTGAGCAAGTATTTAGACTAAAACTGGTATCTATCAGTACTGATGCTTTGAACCTCAAGTCTCCTAAATAGTGATAAATACCAGGGATGCCCAGAGTCTCTTCCTTGTCCCTTAACAGACTGTTTGGCATCAAGTGCTCAGTGGGCCGGAAACCCACAGCCAGCCAGGGAGGGACAGCACAGACGGAACCATGTTTATTCTGTCAGAGGCAGCTGATTAGGATGACACCAACTCTTCACATTAAACCTGCTAAGCAGGGATTTACCCAGAGGGCTTTCCGAAACTTGGAGCACTTGCCAATGCAGTTCACAAACTATAGTATATGTTAATAATGTGGCAGTAGGCTGTTGTAGCTGCTATACAATGCATGTTAAGAGTTCTCTGGCAGCAGATTTCCCTCAAGTTTCATTTTGAAAAGTTAGGATTGTGCAGTTTAAAGTTATTTAAAGAAAATATCTACAGTAACTTAAACATTCTGATTTTTGTATTTGACTTATTTCAGAGTCAGGGATTCCTAAAGGAAAGTCTCAGAAATCAATGGAAAAATTAACAGCCAAAGCTCCAATTTCGTATATCACTGAATCACACAGCTTGAAAGGACTCTGGAGGCCATTACTTCAGTCCTTTCATCTTACAGTTGAGTGGGCTGAGGCCCAGAGTTCTTGTGGCTCAGGAGCAGTGGAGCCAGGATTAGAACCTAGACATCTTCACAATCTAGAGGGCTTTCCATTATACAACCCTGGCTGACTTGCACCTTCTTAGAAAATAAAAAAACCCACGTACTGGAACATAATCATAGTTTCAAGATAGTCCTCCAGAGGCAGAGGAGTTGGAAATCTGATGAGGAAAAGGAAAATACAATGGAAATGGCTGCAAGTCACGGGTGGTGCCCTCAAAAAATAAATCAGTTTCAATGGGTACAAAATATTGTTAGAATTATAATATGACTCGTGTTGGTAACGATTAGGGATGAGCTTATTATTCATTTGTCACTTAAAATCTAGTAAATAAGTCTGAGGTCCTTGTGTTTATAGAGTCTATGTTCTTTAGACCATCCAGGCTCCAAAGATTGCCAACAGAATTCATGTTTATGCATTATGATGCTTTTCAGTAAAAAAGAACACTTGTCTGTCAAAACTGCATTATTAATCTGTTATGGTATAATCATGTATCAACCTAACCTGATAGATTCATTTAGTTGTCATTTTAAGTGAATGAAATATTCTTTTTCTGTCACTGTAGACTATTCTGGCCCAGGTCACTTGGGAATGACTGAGCCATGACGCCCAGCATGTAAACTACCCATTGAAAGTTATTTTCTCAAAGTATATTTACCCTCCAGCCATTATGGTATAGTTTCCCACACTGTTAGCTTAGGTTGATGCTAATGACTGGCACCCTAGTGATCCAACAGATCCCAAAAGCTTCCACAAATACTGTAAACCCTGTGGGACAGTGACAACAATTTTAGACTTAGGAGTAAAGAAGGCTGGGTAATTAGTCTCAGCTCTAATAATTAGTTGTGTTCACTTAGCACTTGATCATTTGTCTCCTCATCTACAAATGGAGTTAGCTTAGATTACCCCTAAGGCCTTCTTTATCTCTAAAATGTTATGCTAAGAAACTAACTTTAGGAACTGAAAAAATAGGAAAGTAGGAGAGTGTATGTATGCCTTATCTAAGACAACCTACAAAACACTGTGGATACTCGGATGAAGGAACACCTAATAACACTTGATAGAGTTGGTTATATATCTACCAGAACTCTAAGTTCTCAGAGGCAAGTACTGAATATAATTCACCTTTATATCACCAACAGCTAACACAGTTCTTGACCCATGGTGGGTCCTGCTTAATTATATATCAGATGAATAAATAAATCTGAATCTTGTAGGATGGAAAACTGGAATGGCATTCCAGATAGATAGAATACTGTATGCGAAGGCTTTGCATGAAAGGATATGGTGTGTGTTCAGAGAGAGAAGAGAAGTATGCCTAGATCATGAGGAATGTGGTATAAGAGTGGTAGGAAATGAGTTTGGTTTCCCATTCGGGAAGGGTCCTAGCATTAGCAACCAAGAACACTCTACATCTGAGCAGAATAGGGAGAACATCCTCCATTTTGTGTACTAGGCAGTAGTGTGCAAAGGAAAATATGCAAACAATATATAGAATATACCCACAGTGTCAGGATATGCCAAATGAAGTGGAATTGCTGGAAGTAACGTAGTAAATGAGATGGGGAGAAGGGAATTTGGTATTATACTTCCTGGGGAGGATCCTATACCTCTCCTCCCACATTCTCACTCCCAAGCCATGGTGATACTAGGCTTAATCATGGTGAGCAGAGGGTCCTTTGAAACTGAGCTGTTGCACCCCCTACCTTATTCTTACTTTCCCACATCCCTGTGGGGGCAGGTCCTTATTGTCTAAGACATTTCCCTTCCTGGGAAACGGCACATGTTCTTGCTCTAGAAACAATGGCTCCCAAGGTAAAGCTGGTTGTACTTACAAGAAAACAGGGCCTCTAACTGTAACTCTTTCCTAACTAGTCTCCTTTGATGAGTCTACTTTAAGTAATAAAGCTTGAGTAAAGGTTCTAAAAGCAAATGAACATCTGAGATAACTCAGACTCAGAAAAAATAGTTGTAACTAACTATACAAGGAAGTAAATAAGCAAGCCTGAAGAACCAGTCTATTACTACAATACTAGTCACCATATATAGTACAATAAACTTTGAAATTGAATGCAAATTGTCAGCAACATGAAATGTATCAGTATAGTCATTAACACAATCATTGGTTAATCATTAATTAATCTTCAGCCTGGTTACTGCCCTTATATCTGGTAATCTACAACTATGCAAAGGTCTTGAGATACAAAACTCATTTATATAATCTTGGCTTTGGAGGGAGAAACTGTTTTAAAATCTTTATAGGTTAATTTTTTTCTCCATTTACTATGTTCTTAAAGGTTAAAAAACTAAGAGATAATGTGAATGTAGTCTTTTGGAGTGACTCCACAGTCACTTCTGGGGAAAAGCTGACCATACTTCCGAGGGAAGCATTTATAGTTACAATGTATTTCCTTAATGCAAATATGATGTATGTATTTCATTTAGGAATTTAATGGGACATTTCTGCATTTTATACTTAACTTTAGGTATTGTTTCAAAAAGAAAATGAAAATTTTATACCACTGTGATGTCAGCAGCCTAAAAGTTAAGAATGGTTTTGTCTTTCAAGGCTCTATTTGGTAGGTCAGGAATATCTTCTCATAGAAATAGCATTTTAAGTGCAATGGTTATATTTGCAGGTGAGTCTACAAAATGATAAGTACCTCACAAAAAGCATTACACTTGCTCACACTAAAAGCACTGTTTGCATAATATATGAAGTCTGAGTTGTAACTATATATGCCTAAAAGACACATGGGATGGGACCCAGTGCTCAACAGCTACTTAATAGAAAGTATACGTCCAGGTTAGTCATTATACAATTTCTTTAAATTGGGAGACAGAAGTTCCTCATACATGTGAGGTGGTCCTACAGACTTTCAACTGTAAGAATAAGTCATTAGTAAATCCAGAGCATGGACTGTATTTGCATATTTAAATTGATCATCATCATGTAGCAATTTCCAGTACAAATTAAGGATGAAAATTATTTTCATCACTTCTGTTCATAAGAATATTAAAATAAATATGTAATTTGGAATATATGGCTTTTGGAAAAGAAAAGTTTCTTTTTCTGGTTATTGAATTTTTACTGTTCTGTCAAATCAGGAACAATATTAGTTGAATGAATCTGCTCAAAAATCTTCAACTGTATTAGAGGACTAACTCAATATAGGGCTACTATATAATGAAATACCTTTGCTCTACTGTATCTCCTTTTTGTTAACTAAAACTAAATTTACTTAAGTGTTGTAATGTATATTTTAGAGTCACGAGTCATTGTTGCTATGTTATTAAACTCTTATAAGAGAGACTCTAAACTATAAAATGTTTGAGAGTTTGTACATTTCATTGAAAACATTCACTGAGATAATAGGCCAAAAATAAATTAGGGGTTGATAGCCAACATTTTACTTTTCAAGTCAAAGGAGTCACATTCCTCCCAGTATGTCCAAAATTTTACAATGATAAATCTGAAGACTTTACTTCATTTCTTTTTCTTCTTTTTTACAAAGGTATAGCTATAGCATGTTTCAATGAAATAACATTAAAGTGAAAGTAGTGAGAAAATAAATGTTATTACTGTTCTTTAAGGATTAGCATATATATGTACCTCTCGGCCACATAAACATTTCGTTTTAAACATAAAGTCAGTTTATGTACCATCCTATTGGAACAGGATAAATAGGGCCCACCACCATCTCTGTTGACAATACATTGATCTCACATTAATTTGATTGAAGGTGGCTTGCCAACACATCTCACTTTCCCCATTTAAGTGCAGTCAGATAAGAAAAACACAGTGATGTTTAGCAGATAGACCGGGTGACACAATAGAATGAAACTCATTGAAGAAGTGTAATTATAGTGATTACTTCAGAAAAGAGAGCAGATACACTGATGGAAAGAAGTAAACATTGCCACAATTATGGGAGCCCAGTTTCCTTTTGGTATAGATACACACGTCCCAGACAACACCAACCTAGCAATAAGATCACAGAAAGCATTCCAACTTAACAACATAAAAGCACTAAAGGTTACAAAATGGCGTGAGCCAATTTGCCAAAGTGCTGGAACAAAGGCCCCCTCTGTTTTGGGTGAATTCAATATATCTAATAGATTAGTCAAACAGAGAAGTCTTCCTTCCACAATTAAAACGAAGTACAAACATCAGGAAAGTTTGCCCCAGAGGAATGTAATCTGCAAATGCTTTTTAAAGCTGTTATTTTGACGGCTGTGAAAAATAAACAGTGTGAGGTGTCTAGTTCTCTCAGGTAACTGTCCCATGAGAGCAGCTGTAGAGGCAGGGATGGTTCATCTATGACATTAATTAGGCATATTTAATCTACTGGCATCAAAGCACCTAAGAACTGTATCATAATATGACCAAAGTAAGGAAAACCTCACCCCTCCCCAGTCCACTAAATTAGAGATAAAAATAGAAAGAAAAACAGCTTGAAAAGGGTCGCCTAACTCACCTAGTATAACCCTTGCTTGCCATTCCTGAAGAAACATAGACTCCAGGAGGTTTACAGCCTGGTCTCAGGTCACACAGCAAGTTAGTGAATGAGCAAGACCAGAACCTGAGGCTCCGGACTCCCAGTTCTGTGTTTTTCCACTATAACCTGATTATTTTTCAGTAACAAATCTTATAAAACAAGAACAACCATTTAGATAAATTTAAACTGTAAAAGTCATAGAATACTTCAGAAGCATTTGAATCATCTTTGTCACCAGCTCTCTGTGAGGTACATAGAAATATTTTTATGTCAGATGTATATGTACCTATATATGTAGATATGTAAAAAGAGAGACAAACTGGAAGAAAGACACGCAGAGAGACTAAGAGAGAGAGAGAGAAGGTGTGTGGGAGCCTGACAGAGGTAGGAGACAAGAAAGTGTGAAAGAGAGATGAGTGAGTGCAAAAGCCAGAGAAAGTGGCAGACACACAGAGACACACGCACAGGCACATGCACACACACACAGGCACAGGCAGGCGGAAGGGAAGAGACGGTGAGGGCTTAAATAACTTGCCCAAGGTCAAAGAACCAGTACTTGTCTGAGTTGTACCTCAAATCCAGTACTGAAACCCAAATCCCCCTGCGATCCTTAAGGAAGGCTCCACACAAAAGCAGAGGTGAATTAGAATACAACTCTTTGTTTTTGGTTGTTGCTCTTTGATTTTGGCCTCAAGCCCCACCCCAACTCTTACCTCCAAGTAGGATGGTTAGAATGGAATGGGTGGAATCATCTTGATAGAATCAAAGCAATGGCTATTGTCTAAATGGTTGAAAGAGGCACTTCTGTTTTTAAACCATTAGCGAAGTCCTGACTTGGGAAATAAAATATCAAGAGAAATATATCTTTTACCTGTCATTAGGGATTTAATGACCTCTACAACATGGGGTTCTTGACTTGGGATTCATGGAAGCATCTGATTGTATCTGTAAACCTTGATACTGTATGCAAAATTTAGAGCATGGGTGCATTTTCTAGAAAGAGGGTGGATCTGATTCCCAGAGGTCCCTCACTCAGAAATATTGAGCTACTGCTTTGTAAGTGTGTGGAAAGACTAAAGGCATATACACTTTTTCTGTACATCAAAAATTACCTGAATAATCTGGGCAAAATAAATAATTTAGAAAACTAACGGTAATCAATCTGCAGTGCTCCCACACCTTACACATTTTTTGTTTTGAGTATAACTGCAAAATATTTCCCATTTTTGCTCCAGCCACTTTTAGTGTGGAACTCTAGTTATAAAAATGATGTGAGAAAGTGAATTTCATTTTAAAAGAACCATGGCTTAATTTAAAACTAAGTTCATCGGTGTTTGGTGTGATTTAGTGATAACACCAAATTGGTAGGCTTTTTTTTTTTTTTTTAAGCAAACCCTATATAAAATATACCGCATTTAATTCAAGTGTATTCTTAACGGGCTGCTCTATTCATCAACATTAGAACAGACAGTGTTTTAAAACTAGATCAAAGGCAATCATCTCATTTTTTTTTAAGTTTATTGACTTTGTCACAATATTGCTTCTGTTTTATGTTTTGTTTTTTTGGCCATGAGGCATGTGGGATCTTAGCTCCCCAACCAGGGATCGAACCCGCACCCCCTGCACTGGAAGGCGAAGTCCCAACCACTGGACTGCCAGGGAAGTCCCTCTCATATGTTGATACATATAAAATTTCCAGTGTTCTCTGCTTCCAAATTAAAGCAGAATTATAAAAAGGACTCTCCTCTACTGCTGAAGTACATCACTGCCTGGGTCGTGGGGACAATTCAGGGATGAAGAATTAGAAAACCAATGCTGTGGTAGCTAGTTTCCAAAATGGCCTCCAAGGAACCACACTTCCCAGCCTTTCTTTAGTCCCTGCCCACAGTGAGTTGAGTCACACCCTGCTTCCCTGTCCCCAGTAGAATGCAGCAGAAGCAGCACCAAGCTAGTTCTATCATCAGCTTTTACACTCTTGGAGGCCTGATCTTTCATGTAAGAAGTCTGCCACCCTGTTGAAGAGGCCCCAGGGAGAGGCCGCGTGGAGGGGCCATACCTAAAGGAAGAGGCCCTGAGACTAAGGCAGAGAGAGGCCCAGCTGTTCAGTGTCCCAGCTGAGCTTATTAGCCTCCCTGCAGCCCCACCAAGGTACCAGACATCTGAGTGACCATACTGGCCATTCTAGCACATGAGTCCTGCCATGACTACAGCCCTAGCCAACGGCACCTGAAAGAATTGCTCATCTGCACCCAGTCAACCCACATAACCATGAGAAATAATAAAACTGTTACTGTTGTAACAGCTACTAAGTTTTTGAGTGATTCATTAAGCAGCAATAGATAAAACTGAAGCTAAGGGGGGGATGGCATGAATAGTGAGTTTACAAGATGAAATTCAGAAGATGATAAAGTGTAAGTAACTGGAGCTTATTCAGAAGATGATAAAGTGTAAGTAATGAAAGAAAAACATTTATTAAGTACTAACTAATTTGCCCATCACTTATCTCATTAAACCTCATCACTACACTGAGAAAGAGAGTTTGAGCACGTTATTGCCCAAGGTCATGGAGCTAAAAAGTGGAAGAGCCAGAGGTTGAACACAGATTTTCTTTCACAGCCTCAATGTACTCATTTCATTGTACCCTAAAGGCTGTGAAGGGGTAGACAGGGAAGAAGGGAGAAGACTGACACACAGAGAGAGGCTTGACATTTAATAATTTGTGATGAAAACCTTTCTGAAGCATATCCATACTTTTAAAAACAGAAATACACCCACCATTATTTAACCTGTTTTAATGACTAAGCATCATTATTACTGATATATATATTGCGACTGCAATGTGCTGTAATATAATATGTACTTGGAGACATGTAGGATTATTTGATTCTATATTAAAATGATCCCAAAATGCCACGATAAGTTTTAGTTCCTCTTTCTGATTTTTATATATTTTCTGTTTTTCTCTTGGTGTTAGGCTGTCTCTTGTAGACACAGAAAAAGTAATCTTTGTGAAAAGAGAAGACGAGAGCTTGCAGGTTCCTATAAACAAAATGCATGTACCTTCTAACGTAAAGTTTGATGTTTAGGGTAGCTGGATAAGTAAATTCTAGATGAGGAAGTTTTTAGTTAGCTGCTGAATTCCTTGCAACACTGTGACTTTGTACAGGAACTAAAGGAATAGTTTCTGCTCTAAAGAGCTCTAAGCCCTGTGGACAGCCTGGTGATTTTCAAATTGGACTCAGTGGGAACCCAGGGGTCTGCACCAATCCAACAAAAGATGTTTTACAGATGCTGCAGTTAAGTATTTTCTGGCAAATGCTAGAGACTTAAAGCTATTCTTTCATTGCTTTTAACCATTTTATAGTTTGGGGTTCTGAGTTTGACTTGGTTTGAAAACAAAAAGTTCTACTGTTCTAATGCTTTTGTTCAAATGCTTTTGAAAATCAGTGATTTGGGAGATGCATTGTGGTTAAGGAGGGGTGACAGAGTTGAGGGGTTGCCTGGCAAGGGATCTTAAATATTTTTGCCAATTTTTATGTTCTGTATGCAATAAGAAATGTAATGCTTTCAAAAATGATAGCTAACCTTTACTAGAAAAAGTTTACATTGTTGATACTCTGCTGGTGGCCACCGTGGACACAAACAGCTACAATACTGGCAGCGCCTCTAAGCTCAATTCATTCTAGTTAGGAGATAAAAGACTTTTGATAGCAAGTCATTACATCACAGGCAAACGTATTTATGATATACAACACTGGACCATGTTATTTTTAGTGTTAAGACATTCAGCAGTTTAGGGTTGTCCAAGAAATTTCTAAAATGCCAATTTTAAAGGACTTAATTCAAGCAAAACTTATACCTACTTACAGTTGCTTCTTTCAAAGTGAACTTAGGTTATTCACTGATCAAAATGTGTATAGCTATCCTTTAAGGACATCCACAATTACTGTTGTCATACCTCCAGTAGGCAGTTCAAATTGCTTAAAACTTTGGTAATGACTACGTGGCTATGTTTGAATGAAGGTCATCTGCCCCTCCATTCACTGCTCATATTGAGCCTTTTGTACACATATCTCAGGGTCCTTTACAAAGAACACTAATCAAGATACAAAATAACATTGTAGCAAATAATCTTGTCACAAATTCCATTACACAGTAAAAGCTAAATAAAAAATAACAGCTTTTCTGCCTATATTTAGAAATTTATATCACTTAGTGTCAGGCAATTCAGAGAAGAGAATTCCACAAGAGAGAGGAAGGTGACAGGAAAAGATCCATTAACTAACACGCACACACACACACATACACACACACAGAGTCACACACACTGTCACCAATAAAAATGTTAAAAATGAGCCTAGGAAATTAGTAATTAGGGATAGGATTTTTCTACATTGTTTTAACATATTTTACCAAAAAATTAGATAAACTGATAAATTGTCTATTCTGAAATTAGTAATGAAGCAACTGACAAAGGATTCATCTCCAAAACATACAAGCAACTCATGCAGCTCAATATCAAAAAAACAAAACAACCCAATCAAAAAATGGGCAGAAGACTTAAATAGACATTTCTCCAAAGAAGATACACAGATTGCCAACAAACACATGAAAGAATGCTCAACAACATTAGTCATTAGAGAAATGCAAATCAAAACTACAATGAGATACCATCTCACATCGGTCAGAATGGCCATCATCAAAAAATCTACAAACAATAAATGCTGGAGAGTGTGTGGAGAAAAGGGAACCCTCTTGCACTGTTGGTGGGAATGTAAATTGATACAGCCACTATGGAGAAGAGTATGGAGGTTCCTTAAAAAACTAAAAATAGAACTACCATATGACCCAGCAATCCCACTACTGGGCATATACCCTGAGAAAAGCATAATTCAAAAAGAGTCATGTACCAAAATGTTCATTGCAGCTCTATTTACAGTAGCCAGGACATGGAAGCAACCTAAGTGTCCATCAACAGATGAATGGATAAAGAAGATGTGGCACATATATACAATGGAATATTACTCAGCCATAAAAAGGAATGAAACTGAGTTATTTGTAGTGAGGTGGATGGACCTAGAGACTGTCATACAGAGTGAAATGAAAGAGAAAAACAAATACTGTATGCTAACACATATATATGGAATCTAAAAAAAAAAGAAAAGAAAAAAGAAAATGGTCAGAAGAACCTAGGGGCAAGATGGGAATAAAGATGCAGACCTACTAGAGAATGGACTTGAGGATATGGGGAGGGGGAAGGGTAAGCTGGGACAAAGTGAGAGAGTGGCATGGACATATATACACTACCAAACATAAAATAGATAGCTAGTGGGAAGCAGCCGCATAGCACAGGGAGATCAGCTTGGTGCTTTGTGACCACCTAGAGGGGTGGGATAGGGAGGGTGGGAGGGAGGGAGATGCAAGAGGGAAGAGATATGGGGACATATGTCTATATATAACTGATTCACTTTGTTATAAAGCAGAAACTGACACACCATTGTAAAGCAATTATGCTCTAATAAAGATGTTAAAAAAGAAAAAGGTAGATTTTTGTGTTTAGGCACTCCCACTCTTTTTTTCATGCAACACTTAAACTTTGTCTAATACAGTAGTATAGCATAATAGTAATTAAGAGACAAGGTTTGGAGCAAGATTTCCAGAGTTTGAATTTTAACTCTACTACTTACTGGCAATATAATCCACCAATCTTGGCCTCAATTTTCTCATCTCTAAAGTGGCACCCACTTCAAAGAATTGATGTGAAGATTCAATGAGCTAATATATGTAATATGCTTAGACAATTTCTAGTACAGAATAAGTACTCAATAACTATTAATTATTTATATCATATTCCAGGCCCTGTGCTAGCACTAGGAATGCAATGGTAAATAAAAAACAGGCACAGTCCTCAGCCTTCCTAGACCTTAAGTCTAGTCCTAGAACTTTATGCATTATTTCCTTCTATTAAAATATATTAGGGGCTTCCCTGGTGGCGCAGTGGTTGAGAATCTGCCTGCTAATGCAGGGGACACAGGTTCGAGCCCTGGTCTGGGAGGATCCCACATGCCGTGGAGCAACTAGGCCCATGAGCCATGGCCCCTGAGCCTGCACGTCCGGAGCCTGTGCTCCGCAACAAGAGAGGCCGCGATAGTCAGAGGCCCGTGCACCGCGATGAAGAGTGGCCCCCGCTTGCCACAACTAGAGAAAGCCCTCACTCAGAAACGAAGACCCAACATAGCAAAAATAAATAAATAAATAAATGAATATATATTATAAGGTTGTTACCAGAGAATGAATAGACTTTAACAATGGGGAAAAATTTAAAAAAAACAACAAACTAAAATTTAAAAAAATAGTATTTTGGATATTAAATTGAAGGCAATATTTAGCTTTATTTAAAAGTTCATATTTTTCTGCTGCTTTTATGGATAAAATTGTATGACAGGGCTTCCCTGGTGGCACAGTGGTTGAGAGTCCGCCTGCCGATTCAGGGGACACAGGTTCGTGCCCCGGTCCGGGAAGATCCCACATGCCGCAGAGCGGCTGGGCCCGTGAGCCATGGCCGCTGAGCCTGTGCTTCCACAGCCTGTGCTCCGCAACGCGAGAGGCCACAACAGTGAGAGGCCCGTGTACGGGGAAAAAAAAAAAAAAAAAGTATGACAATAACACTATCAATTTTTCCAGAACCAAATTATGGCTTCAGTTTATTTTGTGATTTCTTGATTAGTTTAATGCATTAGTATTTTTTAAAATATCATTGCTAATGTTTTATATCAGAAAGTAGCCTATTTTAAGTATGCAATTTAAAAATATTTATGTGATCTTAGTCTATTCGGAGCAGTTCCTCCCCTCACCAATGAATCTCTATAAGATGGAAATCAGTGCAAAACGCAAAATAGATTTTGTACAACAGAAATTTTCTTTTCAAGAAGTTTTATTACTATGTATTTTAGAAACATTTTTATGGACACTTTTTTCTTTTTCCTTAGTTCTGAAAGTAATAGAAAGGCAGCAGGATGTGTTTAAGGTCTATGTTTAATGTTATCTAAACAGTGTATGGTTGTGGACTTAAGTTATAGAAACGTCTTGCTAAACTGGAGCCAAGACCTAATATGAATATATGAAGAATTTGAAAGCTATGGTGTCCATAGGTCTCATTTTGAATAGATGAAAGTCTTGATGTATGAATAATCTTGAAGACTGGAAGAAAGGTGGAAAACGAAGAGCTTTCCCATATAATTTCATTAACTATTTTTTTATTCCACTTCCTATCATTGATTTCATTCCATTTCTGTAACTATCATAGAGGTCGTATTACTGCATCCTGAACAGGATGTTGTGCAATATTCAATATACTGTAATTCATCTGTATTTGGAGGGAGAGCATATTGGAATGCTGAAAAGTGCCTATTAAATTATAATTGTTTATAGACAAGAGCCTCATGTTATTTGGGTTTAATTTTGGCACAGTACTTAGCACCAATCAGGTTAAGAAAAGACAGGTTATTGATGAAGATGGTGACACACTAATCAGGTGTTCACTCATCCTCAGAAGCGCTAATGCTGGACTCTAGGTAATTATTTCTTTAGGGTAGTTGGGACTTTGACCCACTTTCAAGCTTAGTAATAAGAATTAGGGTATAACTCAGTGTTGTATTTAACTTTTAAGCACCAAGTGCATCAGCATAAAATGGATTAGAATTGCTTTGTTAAGAGGAAGGGGAAAGGCAAGAGAACAAATCTACATTACATGCTAGTCTCTAGGCCTAGTTATTTTTCTCAGGCCCCCACAGTTAATCATTTACTTAAAAATGTGAAGAAAAAAGAAAGATGTGGGGATATTTTATTAATTCACATAGGAGGAGAGTTCTAGCAGAAGACTGAAAAACTGTAGAGGACATTCCAGCCTGAGGTAGGAAGTTGAACCAGGGGCTTCTAATGTGAGATTATCAGATCTGCTATCGTAAGACTTTATGCTAAAACACACCCTCTGTTAAAACAAGGTACATGTTTGCACACAGTACATACTCAAGAGATTTTTATTCTTCTCTAAGAACTGCTTTTCAGCTAGGAAATATGGTATCTCAGGCCATGACCTTCTTTCAAGATGAAGTAGCCAACACTTGACAAGCCATGACTTGGATACAGTTGGTAGCCAAAATGGCTCCTTGACATTTATTTAACAAACCTTATATATATTAAGCACCAATCTTTGCCAGGTTCCAGAGATAAAGAGGTAAGATAACTTTAAGGACCTCATAGTCCAGTGCTGGAGACAAGACCACAATTAATTATTAGATAATGTGGTAAGAAATGTGACAGAAAAAGATGGCAATAGTTTTACAGCCCATGATAGTTTTTCAGTTGACAATGGAAATACGATATACACAGCATGGAAACATCATACTAGTTTGATGTTCCTAGTTCCTGGTTTCCTAGTTTCTATCATCAAATTCTACCAGCAGCTTTTGAACCCAATCACATCCTCCTCACTGAAAAGGTAATCACATTTTTTATAATTCATGATTGATGAATCCATTTTGATATGCTATATTGAAAAATCAGGATATATTCCAGACTCTTGAGGCTGATGCTATCTTTCTCCCACATATAGCTTGGTTTCTCAGAGAGAAAAATGTGGTTTAAGCTCTAATGTTTATAATGTCTCCTATAATGAAATAAACACTACAACACACACACACACACACACACAAACACACACACACACACTGAGATCTACATTTGCAAAGGTAACTCCGTCTCTAAACACTCCAGACAGCAGAGACATTTTGGGTCTTACTAAGATTCTGGAGGTACTTACAGAATAAATGACCTGAGCTAGATAAGCTTTCATTGCTTCTTCAATAGCTTTTTATAACAATACTTTCAACAATGTCAAATTAAATTAAGAACACTTTTAAATCAAATGACTCAGATTTGGAATAAGTAGCTTTCCTTTTGCAAATAATCAGATACATAAAAAATGTTAACAACAAAATATCATATCTCCCCAAGATTATTTATGTAAAAAATAAATAAATCTGTAAGGTTATTAATTAATGAATGAATATTACCCCCTGGTTGCTGACTCTTCCCTAGAGATATCCAGAGATAATTTGGGAGCTGAACGAATTTTTTGTTGATGCCGATGAATGATCACCTTATACTGTTTATTGGATATCAACAGTTCTAAATATCCAGAAGCTTTAAGACAAGCACGGTGACGTGTTACCCCAAATCAGAACTTATTAGAAATGAAATTTATATGGTTATAACGAAGCAGTAAGAAAAAAAGGAAGGTATCCTATAAAAGCATAAAACTTGAAAGGCTAAATAAACTTGTGCTTATTACAGCTAATCCAGCCCCTAGTTGTAGCCAACCAAGTCAGGCCCCACTCCTAGGGGCTCATCAAGTCAAATTTCTGTTATGTGCTAAACCTGAGAAGATTAGATTGCCTCCACCTGCTAAATCAGAAAAACTGGGACACTGGATTTGGCATGAGCGGTTGGGTTAGAAATCTACTGAGGAGTCAGAAGCTGAACTATCAAATGATTAAAATTGCTTCTAACAGGCATTATTTTCCACTGTTTCATCAATAAGGAAGCAGGCGCCTCTGTACTATTTCACAGGATGGGAATGCTTTCTGGAGTTAGATTGTTCAAGAGCTGCTTTTTAAAATAGCAATACTCTTATCATAGTAAAACTTGCCTGCTGAGTCAAAAGGAAAGTTGGCCTCATCTATCTCATCTACCTTTAGGAAGAATTTAAATTGTAAAGTTGCCCGGCATGATTCCAGCTGTTGGCTACTACACATACTTTTCAATATCCACTCTTTTATTGCTCTGAAGGTATATGGATAAGCAGGTATACACTGTAAATGGAAAACAGAAAGAAGGTCATCTTTAAAAGTCCAACTGAATGAAAGCAAACAGTAAGAAACCTGTACTTTTCTTTTGTCCATCCAAAGAATCTGGCTCTACCAGACTCCACTCCAGGAGGAAAAAAAAAAAAAAATCACAAATAGTGCCAAGGCGTATCTCATTCCTTATGATGATAAAGGGAGGAAAAGTTCCAAAAGAGAAATAATATTTCCAATAAGGACATTAAATCTAATGCTATTTTGATGTCAAGTGCACCTTCCCCTAATCCTCACTGATTTTTATTCAGCTTAATTTGAAGCCACCATAGAACTCTGCTTTAGGAAGCCTCCGCACTCTCAATAAATTTAATCAGCAGGGATGATAAAATAGGTTCTGTAACGGTACATGACTAAGCCAGAGACATAAACATCGATAAATTCCAATGCAACATTTGGGCATAAAGTGCATAAAATGTGCCTTAAGAGGTATATCCTTGCAGAATGTTGGCATATGTCAAAGATCCGGATATCAGACAGATGAGTGTACGTCTGCACATGTGTGTGTGTGCATGTGTGTTAGTCTGGGGTTCGCCCAAAGTTGCCTGAGTGAAGCTGAAAATTCAAGAGGAATTCTAGAGTAGTCACTTAATACAAATGAGAAGACTAGCGTAATTAAGAGAAGCCTAGGGCTTCCCTGGTGGCGCAGTGGTTGAGAGTCCGCCTGCCGATGCAGGGGACACGGGTTCGTGCCCTGGTCCGGGAAGATCCCACATGCCGTGGAGCGGCTGGGCCCGTGAGCCATGGCCGCTGAGCCTGCGCGTCCGGAGCCTGTGCTCCGCAACGGGAGAGGCCACAACAGTGAGAGGCCCGCGTACGGCAAAAAAAAAAAAAAAAAAAAAGAAGCCTATATGTAACCAGCAACAAGTTCTTTCGCTTTGCCAGACTCTGGTAGTAAGAGGGAGGTAGAATCCCTTATTACATATTTTTAGTATGTCCTGCCAAATAGTGTAAAAAATAGAATTATTCATATTTCTATGAAAAGACCTCAGAAATATGTAATAGAAGGTACAGTGCACAATGTATTCAATTTGAGATTCTGAAACTTTTAGATATATATGTTAATTTTGTGTTTGGTAGCTGAAGAATGAATGAAGTGAAAACTGTAGTTAGAGCTTACTTTCCCAGGTTTAATATAAACTTACAAGCTGGGAATAACAACAGTATCTGCCTATTCCAGGGAGTCCCTGAGAGAAAACAAACTGCAGGAGCTACTAAAGGGAAAGAGGAGAAAAGGACTAGAGAACAGTCATTGTCAGACCTTTTTGTTGCTGTTTTAATAAAAAATCCTGATATTTTCTTTCTTGGGAGGAATAATTTGTACTTGGGGGAAGAGATATTACTGGATAGTCTTAGGGAGCCCATGCTTGTGGTAGCTAAGTGGTTCCTTAAAAAGTAGAGGAACCCCCTAGGCATCTCACAGCAGCATTTGTGGGATGTTGGCCTGTGTAGAAGGGGACTGAGGGTTAGGACCCCGGCTGTGGCAGTCCAGGATCTGCAGTGGGCACACTGAAGAGTGAGCACATACAAGCAGCCCTTCTTGGGAAGCATTGCCTCCTTCTCTCACCTATTCTTGTATGCCATCAGTGAGAAGAGAGTGAAGCAACTCTTACTAGGTGCGTCAATTCTTTCATGCCTAAATTACATTATGCTGTGAGTGTTCTTGAACTTCATCCAACCACTCCCTGTACCCAATGCATGGTTTCATAGCCAGAAAAGAATAAAAGCAACCACATCACCTGTATGCACAAATGAATGTTTCCCTCTACCCAACCCTCTAAGGGGACCATAAATGTATTCTTTGCCTGATAAATACCCAGAAATTCTACAGTAATTATGTAAAAAAAAAAAAAAATCTAAAGGAATGATAAGTTCAACAGATTTGTTTAAACACCCAAATTACTTTTTGGAAACAAAATGAGAAACAAGATGAAAATCAAAATGGAACAAAGCAAGAAAAAATATTTTGGGGAAATGCCCCCAGAAGAAATTTGGAATGTACACTGCTCTATTATCATAGCTATTACTTGTTCAATAATTTGAGATGAAATAGTGTACTAACCCCAATTGCCAACCTACATTCCTAGGAAATTCTGTTCTCAGTAATACCCAAAGCATTCTTTAAATGCATTACCAAATGCACTTCCATGTGCAAAATCGAACTACATATTCTTCTGAATTGGAAGATGTGATCCAGAAACTCCTGGGCAGATACAGCCCTCAAGGAGTGCAGGAATGTACCTAGACTATCCCCAGATACTGAATGAAATTCTAAATCTAATCTAATGAAAATCCATTTCTTGAGTTAATCCCAGAGCATCATCTCAATTGGCCTGAAATATTTTGGTCACTTTATGAAGGGGGAGAAATCAACTGGCTTCTGAGAAAGTGAAAAGAATAGGCTCTTTTATAAGCCTTACAATGGTAATTAGATTGTTATTATTTGTTGGGGGACAAAACTCAGATGAATCTTTTTTTTTCCTTTTCCTAAATTAGCAGAGATTGTCACTGAAACACCTGGTATGTCTAACGACTGTGCACAGTAATAAAACCCAATTTTAGTCATGTTATCTAAATGCCAATATAAAAAATAAGCTTCAGAACTCATAAATGCAACTGCTGATGTACTAATGAGCAAGAAAATTACCAGTAAAGGAGGCTGAATATTGTAATACATTTTTAAAAAAGGATTAAGGGGAAAATAACTTGTCATGGTTTTGATCTTATTGTATAAAAAGAGTCAACTCCCTCTTTCGAGATTTGTCAGTTTTCTCAAGGCCTCTGGGTAGCCTAAATGGTTGTGTAGTGCTATACTATTCCAAACTTTCATAATAGTATTCAATGCAGCATAATGTAATTTAGGCGTGAAAGAATTGCACCTAGTAAGAGTTGCTTCGGGCTTCCCTGGTGGCACAGTGGTTGAGAGTCTGCCTTCTAATGCAGGGGACACAGGTTCGAGCTCTGGTCTGGGAGGATCCCACATGCCACGGAGCAACTAGGCCCGGGAGCCACAACTGCTGAGCCTGCGCGTCTGGAGCCTGTGCTCGGCAACAAGAGAGGCCATGATAGTGAGAGGCCCACGCGCCGCGATGAAGAGTGGCCCCCGCTCGCCACAACTAGAGAAAGCCCTCGCACAGAAACGAAGACCCAACACAGCCAAAAATAAATAAATAAATAAATAAGAAGACCCCAAGATCAAAAAAAAAAAAAAAAGAGTTGCTTCACTCTCTTCTCACTGATGGTATCTGATCCAATAGGTGGAGAAATATGCTGAATTGTCACAGCGTGCATTTCAATGAGAAAAATCGCTACAGCATAGAAATATTTATGGAAGTGCTGACAACATATCAATTAATAATGCCTGCAAGATACAAAGAGAGAATATTCTCTTCTTTACAAGTTAAGAGAGAGCCAAGTCAAAGACTTCATTTCATACGGCCTCTTATATTACAACACAGCAAGTAATTTCACCGTCGGTGGACTAATCAGACCTGACTGAGGTGTTGCTAATAGCTGAAGTAAGAAAGAGCAACAAGCAAAACCGTGTACGGTGTGTTACCATCTATGTAAACCGGAAAAGCGGGGGAGGATATATACGTAAACATTTGCATATACAAAGAATCTTTGATTTGGGACAATACTGGGAAGATGGGTACCCCTGAGGTGGGATACCCCAGCGCAGGGAAGAATTAGACTTATTTTTACTGTATACTCCTTTGTATTGATACTGTTTGAATTTCTTCTTCTTTTTAAACCATGAGTATATATTAACTGCATAAGAAAAAAAAATTTTAAGAATGGCTGGAGAACAGATGAAGACTAAGTATGTTATGACAGAGTAAGTTAGCAAGCTGTTGAAGAACTATTCTGAATTTTAAATGTCAGAAAAAAAAAAAGAGTTTACTCTTTGGCCTATAGACAAAGTGACTTAGGAGTTGAAACAAAGACACTTTAATGACTAAACATGATTTGATAAACCCCAGTACTGCCATTTATTAGTTGTCTGTGGGCAATTAGCATCTATGTCCTCATCCGTAAATGGGTGTAATTATACGCATGTGCATGTGGGTCTGTGTATAGTAGGGGACAGGCTGGGTGTAATCAGGACTGATTACCTGGGGGAGAGGAGCGGGTCTTATAACTAAAGGAATGGATCCCTTGTACTCTGTATTAGGGGGACTTAAACTCTGGTAAGATTTTGAGTAAATTTTCCTCCCCATTTAAGAAAGGAATGAGAAGTGAAGATTTCTCTGTTGCAATAGTTCCTTCCTGTATCTTTCCTTTCAGCTGGTTTCCAAAGCTGCTTCATCTATGATACTCTTCTTCAGTTAGAGAGATGCTGGATAATTTTCTACATTTCTATGGGCCTACATTTCTGGAAAGTTATCAGAAATGTGTATCATTTATTAAACTCCAATATGTACATTTTATGGTTCACTTAAATTTTCACTGACACAAAACCCCAGCCAGCCAGCCATTAGCACTTTCCCCCCTATTTATTCATCATAGCTGTCCTTCTAAAACAGTCTAAATTTCTACCCATTTTTATCTATATGAGTAGCCAGTAGTAAAACATCATTCCTTTTCCTGTTTCCTATGCTTAAACAGCTCTAAATCTATCTGTAGACCAAACAGAGTCAACTCGAGTTCACTAAATAGTGCTACCCCAGCAAAATTCTACTTAACACACCTTTAATCTTTAGGGAAGTTTAACTGTTACCCCAGGTTTAAAAATTAAGCTATGTGAGTCAACACTAAAACCACAAAGATGAAACAGGCAACAGATTTCTTTTTGAATGAGTTTGCTATTTCATGGTTAGTTCTGCAAACCAATCATGTGAGCTTTAACATTGCGTCACACCAGTATGCCGGACAGTGGATGTTTACAGGAAGGTACCCTGGAAGTAAAATTGAAAATAACTCCTCAGTCTAAACTGACTGCCTCCTGTGTAGGAGCTGTTTCCCCAATGGGCCAGCAAAATGAACTGTAGTTTTGTATAGTAATTCAGAAGATAATTGATTATTTGCCAGTGGTCTGTTTTTGAGTTGCCAGGTATTATTATTTTTTTATCCACTCCTGGGACACACTTTCAATTTCACAGTCTTTTGCACATTGTGGACAGTGGCGTTTAATTTCTTTAAGGAAAGCACACACTCTTTTTCTATTACAGTTAGACTAGTTGCTTTCCAAAGAGCAGGCAGGGAACTTTCTATCCAGGGAGAAAATGTCTAGTTCATGTTTGCGTGCTCACTCCATCCGTGGTGTCATGGTTTACAAGCTGGGAAGGGAATTAAGAAAAAGCCTTTCTTCATGTAAGAAAAGACATCTTTGTGACACAATCTTAGATGTTCTGTCTTCGGGATCGTAAACATTCCTCAAGATATCGTTCTTTAATTGTTTATGGATTCCTTCTCTTTATTTTACTGTGAACATAAGAGTTTCTAGCAGAGTTAAAGAAAATCTTGTCAGGAAACAGTTGTTTTCCACCTACAGACTAACATTCCTGCAGGCAATGCAGCAAATTAACCAATATAAATGTTTCCTTCAAAACACAGAAATCTTTTATCTATTTAGGAAAAGATCACACAATATAACATGCTGAACTATTTCTATTAAGCCCAAAGATGACAAAAAATTGAAAAGAATAAATCCATTATAAAGAATTCATATCTGCTGCTTTGTGAGCAATCCATAATACACCATATTGTGCAAACTATAGGAGATGATGACCTAACAATACAGAATGTAGAGAGGGCTTTTGACAACAGAAAAGCATGAGAGAGTATCATTTAATGGAGAGTAAAAAAAAATGATCCTGGATTCTTTTTCCCCCTTTATTTGTTGTATCACTTTGTAAAACCTCTGTATGCCTTGCTCTCTTCATCAGAAAAATGAGACCTATGGTTTTATTTTTACAAAGTGCTTTAGGATTTAGGAGAACCCAGAATGCATTATATGATGAGAGCCACCATGGTGCATGCCACGTGACTGCAGGAGAAAAGGATCTAGGGACCAAAAGGAAAACATGAATCAGCAATGAACACTCATATTATTTGTTTAAAACCCCAGGATGTGCAAATATATGTCAGAACTGAAGTTGACCCTCTTCCTTTACAATCACACATTACTACATCTGGGTCTGGTTTTGAAACTTGAGTGTAGTAGAAAGAATGTGAACACAGGAAGGAGTAAAGGGCAGAGTCTCTCTCAAGCAAATCCCAAGTCACCAAGCGCTACATTAACTTGTGCTGAATCCTCCAAAGGACCAGAGATAGAGGGCACTGGTTTTCTCTCTTCCCCCTTCCTCAGCATAACCCTATGCCCAACAGAGTTATGCATTGAAGAGACAAGTCAGCAAAGGAGGAGCTGTCTCCTCCAACTGCCCAAAGTTATATGGGTTTTCAGGACCACAGGAGAGTCAGAATTGGGGATAATGTGAATCGTTATGTTGAGAGGTAGGTCAAGATGGTGTACTAGAAGTTAGGAGTTCTAGGTTCCAATGCTTATTCCAACACAAATAAAAAAGGACAGAGAAATGCCACAATCACACAGTTAGCTACTGGCAAAATTAGGACTAGACTTTGGGGTTTGAAAAAAAATTCTGATCATTTTTTACACAGCAGAGGGTTTTCTGTAAATTCTCCAACTTGGGAAGTCTAAATCTAAATTCCTTAAAAAAAAGAAAAAAAAAGAGTACCAAGCACAGTGACACACACACTCTCTCTGTCTCTCTCTCTATATAATATATAAATCACTCAATATATACTGTATTTATCAAAAAAATAGTATTCTCATATGAACCTGTTTTCCTTTCTGTACCCTCTTTTTGGTTAGTGTCACCCCAGAGGCCTAGTATCCAGAGATAGAAACCCTGACTTCATCCCTTCTCCTTCAGTCCCACTCTGAACCACTCTGCCTTCACCTCTGACTTCTTTCTCCATTTCTGTATTCTTTGCTTCATCCCTAACATGTTTGCATCATTCAGGCCTTTATCTCTTATCTGCCCTCCTAACTAGTCTCCTTGCCTCTAAATCCCTCCCCCATACCATTGCTTAAAAATATATATATCTTTCTAAAATTAAAATGTAAACATATTTATTACCTGCTTAAAAATGGTCGAAATTCATTAGTTTACCCACAGGATGAAGTCTAAGCTTCTTGGTAGGAAAAACCAGGCCCTTTCTGCCTACGGCTGCCTTTCCAGCTCGACTCCCTTCATTCTCCGATTACATTCCATGTTTTAGCAAGAACAGACGCTGGCACATATTTCCCAGTTACTGCATACCACTGTGCCTTGGCATATGCTAGCATCTCAGTGGAAATCCCTATTCTTTTCCTATTGTTTACTTAAAAGTCCCATTCATGTTTTAAAACTCACATAAATCCTCCTTCCACTGGGATCCCTCCAACTCCATATCCTCCTTTAGGGTTAACCACATCTTGTTCTAAGCTGCTTCTGTACTTTGGGCAGGCTTCTGCTGTTGCATTCTTCACACTGTACTGTAATTGTTTATTTGTATGGCTCTCTGCCCCATTAAATTGTGAAACCCTTGAAGGCAAGAACTGCATTTTAATCAACTCTATATCCTTAGCACAGTGCCTGGAACATGAACGGTGCTCAGTATGTGTTTATGACTATGAATGAATGAACAAACAAGCAAACATTCATTTACTCAACGACTATTTTACTAACTGTCTCACAGAGTTCAGAGAAAGAAACAACAACAACAAAACCTCCACAAATAACAAAGAAAATAAGCAAGTTAAATTAACAAAAAAGAAAAACATCTGATAGAGGTAAGAGGTATTCAGAGAATTAAACTGATACGATACAATGGAAAATGACCAAGTATCTACATTGGTTCTCATGGTCGGGAAAGGCTTCTTCTAACCCCAAATGACAAGAACTGCCTCATATTCTTTGCCAAGAGAACAGCTATTGTCCTGATGATTAGCAGCAGCTCAAACTGAGGGAAAGAGTGTAATCAAGGATAGCTCAGAGGGTTTTAGTTTTAGCAACCAAGTAAACAGTGCTATATACTCTGATACGAAGCCTGGGAGAGGTGCACATTTGGGGAGACAATAGTTATCCATTTGTCTTCTTCAGTTAGTAGATGCCTACAGGACATCTAAGTGGAGATGTCCAGTAGGCAGTTAGATTCAGAAATCTGGTGCTTTCAAGGGCATCGTGACTGGAGAAAAATACTTGGGAGCCATTAGCTCCCCTGAAGATGGTATTTAAAGACAGCATGAGGCTGGATGAAATCATGTACAGAGAGTGTGTAGGTTAAAAAGGGCCAAGCCCTGGGAGACACTCTAACATGTAGAGTTCAAAAAGAAGAAGAATCAGTAAAGGATAATGAGAAGGCTATACTACTAAGCTAAGAAGAAAACCAGGAGATCATGGTCAACCGTAAGAAGAAAGTATATGAAAAAGGAGGCAGTGGTCAACTTTGTTGAACTTTGCTGAAAGGTCAAGTAAGGTAAATGTTTAATTAGCAATACCCAAGGACACTGGTTAGCTAGATGAACACTCTAAGAGTAGAGATAGGAATGAAACCTTATTTGAGTAGAATCCCAGCTCTTCATAAGAAACCATAAAACAATATTACACAGTGATTAGAAAAAACATTTTTTTTCTATTTCTAGTTAAAGCAAGGCTTAAAATGGGGTAAAACTTAGATGAGATTTAGGATTGACTTCAGGAAGAATTCCCTAGCAGCATAGTTAACAAACCTCCTATCACATACTTAAAGGAAAGGAAAGGCATCTGTTGTACTAATCAATTTAACCACTCCTTTTAGTTATCTACATTTCTAAACTGAAAAAACAGTTGGTCAAAAAACACTTGAAATATGATTGTCATTTTTCTCACATTTTGGGATACATTCTCTTATAAATCCATACACCTAATAAGAACTAAACATTCACTTCTGATTTTAGAAACTAAGAGATAAGGGCAATTATTGTGTGAATGAATCTCTAATTATTATAGTATATTTATGGGTTGAAAAAGAAAATGCATTTTAAAATTTGTAGATTGAAGATACAATGAAGTTGCACGTTCTACAATCAAACTGTCGGTCATAGCAAGGCTGAATAAGACTACTTCCTTGTATGGATTCTACATTTCAAGTTATTCTTGAGGCTTTCTTCCAAAGAGATGACAAAGATTTCACAAGTTATAATCTGCTGAGCAGACTCTCAAAGAAACAAAACTAATGTACATCAAGGTGTTAGCCTTTACCTCCCTAGTGACAAAAATGTTCCCTTCTAATTGCTGAGAACTTCTATGATTAAAAATGGTTATCCTTACAACACAGACATGTATGACTTAATAAAAGAAAACTTAAAGGGCTTCCCTGGTGGCGCAGTGTTTGAGAGTCCGCCTGCCGATGCAGGGGACGCGGGTTCGTGCCCTGGTCTGGGAAGATCCCACATGCCGCAGAGCGGCTGGGCCCGTGAGCCATGGCCGCTGAGCCTGCGCGTCCGGAGCCTGTGCTCCTCAACGGGGGAGGCCCGGGTACCGCAAAAAAAAAAAAAAGAAAACTTGAATTCCCACTCATAACCTTCTAGTGTTTGTTGAAGGAAGTATTGATACCTACTCTTATAGGGAGCAAAGGATGTTCAAACAGTTCAAACAGTACATTAATGGAATATCTAAGTAATTATGACCACAAGACTTATGTTCTTTTATTAGATAGAAAAAAAGGTGCAAAAAGGTAATTCTGATGGACAGAAAAGCCTGGGTTTAGCAAAACTAGAGTGATCTGCTTGGGTGCACTACAATAATTTTATAATGATCTTAAAATAAATGTGATCCCTTTTAAATTTTAGCTGCCACAAAGCATTATGTCAAATATTAAAATGATGCAGTGTTAATACTATAGCACATAACGTCGGCTGGCAACTTTAGGTTAGAATAAGAGTAAGGTGGCTTTTGAAAATAGGTCTTGATTGTTTAGAAGCAAACACACAAAAAAACCCCATAAAAACAAGTTCCTTAATTGTACAAAATAACTACCTAATTCAAGTTCGTGGTAGATATACAGAATAACAATGCCACCATGAATGCTTATCTTTTATGAATGAAGCATTTTCAGTAACTGATATCTTCCTCAAAATACACTAAACACCTGATATATATGCACAGTACAGTAAAACGAATTTGGAAAAGAGAAAAGCCTTTTGGCCTTTATGACAAGACTGTAATCCGTAGTACAGTTTATTTTTTGGAGAAGGGATGCTATTGGTTTATTTTAGGAACATGATTGGTTCATCAGTAATACTTAACCAACTGTAACATCAAGATCAGACTGGAATAGGAACTGCTAGATCACATGATGACTCACATTATCTACCCAGCTGGCATGACTTGGCAAACAGTATTTCACAAGATATTGTACCAGCTTGTGATTGCCTGGAGATGCAATGTGCCCCTTCTCTGTGAGTGAAGGCGTGGCATGTTAACTGCCATCATCCATTTTTCCACACCTTGGCAACTGGCAAATATTCCATGTGTAGCACAGGTGGGGGGGTTATGAATAGGAGACTGGAAAAAAAAAAAAGGCAGACAAAAGGGAATCAACCTCCATAGCATACTAACCATTTAAAGTGGTTAAAGGGATCATGCATGTTGGAGGTGTCATGTAAGATACAGGGTAGTGCTATCAGATGTGTTATATGCTACAAACAATAACGAACAAAACGTGCCAAAAAGGAACTTATGCATGAAAATACATCCCAAACAAGCATTTAGTGTCGGCAGTATGTGCAGTCTGAACTACCTCCTGACAAACTGCCCTACTGTTTGCCTCTTGATTTAAGAACAGATTGGTAATGTACAGCCATATACACAGTTACCTCTCACCTGTCTACGTATCAGGGTCAATGTATCCGCAACTGAAAGGTAACTGATGAAGTTTTAAAAACTGAGCACCCATGAACATTTTCAGGACAACAACCAAAATCAAAATTTCATGTATCTAATTTTTCCTGTAGTTTTTTTTAATAACTGGAGAGGATTTTTACTGTATTTTAAGCACCAATCAATGTGGTAAGTACTATAATAACATCAAAGAATTACTCACAGCTTCTGATTCACATTAAAAAGCATAGGCTGATGTCAAGTCACACAATAGGTGAGTGTTAATATGACGATGTCAAACATGCATATAATAGTTCCAAAGTTTTCATCATTACTTCTCTCAGATAAATTTAGTATAATTTCTTTATAACTGTGTGAGTCATTGGTCAACTCATTACAATAATATAATCAATATATTACTGAGACAGAAATATCCTGACAATATGGCAGGACTCTAGAAATGCCAGTATCTAAATTAATGTCAAAGTATTACACATCTGTCATAAATAGCTAACAAAGAGATTCCAAATCATCTGTGTTTAATTGTTAATTAAATTGATAATTGTTTTACTTTGAAGTTCCTTAACAATCTATTGGGTTTGTTCCCAGGTAAGAGCTATCTCCCTTTCTCCTTTTTTTCCCTTCACTCTTCAGTCATAATGTAGAATTAAGAAAATATTTAACAATGAAATAACTGAAGTTATTTCAATGGTTCTAACGTAACATTTAAAAAAAATTCTACATGATTAGTTTTGTTAAAGAGGAGAATTCTTAATCTGCTTACCAAGATTTATTATGGAAATTTTTCGTATCTATGAAAAAGAGAAAGCTAAGATACTAAAGGAGGAGCTTGGGACACACATTTATAGGATGAAGTGCCCCCTACTAGGTCTGTAAGAAAGGCTTGAATGCCTTAGTTACATTTTGAAGTGTATATCCTATGTCTCCTCTAATTAGACGGTAAGCTCCTAGAGGGAGTTAGTAAGTGTCTTACACACAGTAGGTGCTTCACAAATATTTGGATTGATTTACTGAAGAAGCATCCATATATGACCTCATGGGAATCCAAGCAGAAATCCTCTATGTGAAAAACAAAGTGCTGTAGTCATTGTTTGGCTTCCATGCTTCTGCCAGCATAACGAAACAACAAAAACAGTAACAACGACAAAGAGCAATGATGATGTGTACAGTTAAGTTTAAACTCTTCCGTTACTCAGAGTCAAATAATTATACAGCTTGTCTCTTGGGTACAGACTCCTCAGTTCAGTATCTTATTTGCATCAACCACATATTTTGAGGAAACTGTAACTTGTTTTATAAGCTGTTTTACCCTCTCTCACTTGGCACATTTCCTTGGATATGAGATTTATTCTACCTTAATTTCTATAAACTGTGATTCCTGTATCTTTCCAAATAGGAAAAATATATAATGAAGTACAATAGGGGACCACAAAGTTACACTTTACAGTATTGATATATTTTTAATGCCAACACATAACTGCTTAGAATTTCTGCTTAGAAAATATAAATATGTGTGGGAGGGCAGGAACTAAGCTCATAATGAGGAAAGATTATTCAAAATAAAATGAAGTCCCTTATTTAGAAGAGATGTAGGTAGGCAGTGTTCGAATTAACTTGCCCTAAATGTGGAGCCGTGGAACTGGATCTGGAAAGTATAAATAAACATCTACCTTGGGATATGGGATTCACTTAAGGATTTCTTCAAATAGAAACGTACTTGTTGTGAGACACTGGGTCCCCAAGGGGAGAGAGCTATAGAAACAGACTTCATTTCTACCGTTTCCTGTACTAAGTTGAATCTGACAGCTGATTCTCCTCTGGACAAGGGGAATTTTTAAGCCAAGAATATAAACATAGTTCATTTTTTTGTCTTCATCTTATCCTAGATGATGCCTTTCCCAAAGATTCCAGTGCATGAGCTCAAGTTCAGTGAACTCTCCAAGATTACTATGCCTTTCCCAAGGAGAGGAGATGTTCAAAAATTACACTGACAATTACATGTACTAGTTTCATTAAAGCCTGCATTTAATTGCCTGGGATTTATAAAAGGTCTAGTAACGAAGCCACACTGTGCCATTAACTTATCCCAGCCTGCAAAGAGGAAACTGAAGCTCAGATAGGTTAAAACTACATGCTCTCTGAGGCAGGGATGGTGTTCATTGTTCTTCATTGTATCTTCATGGCCCTGCATGGTGTAGTGTAGTGACAATATAGCACGGCAAGTAAGAACTTGGAGTCTGGAGTCAGACGGACCTGGCTTGCAGCACAAGTGCCTAGTGCTAGCAATTACTTGGTGGGTAACCATCAAAAAAGTTGTTTTACCATATCTGAGTCTCAGTTTCTTCACCTGTTAAAGTAGGGATAATGATAGTATCTATCTTATAAACTGCTGGATAATTAAATGAAGTAATACATGTACTATGATCAAATAGTACCTCCTTACATAGCTAATGTTTTATATATTAATATATTATTAATAACATTCTCATTATTATTGTCCGGAACATAGGAGGTACTTGATAGTGTATGCAATGAATGGATGAATGCAGCTATTAAGCACCAAACTGGAATCCTGATTTTCTCACTTCCCTCTCCATTCCTGCCTCCCTTAAATCATACTGTATGTGTAAATGGAAGTGTCCAATATGGTAACCACTAGCAACATATGTCTTCTGAGCACGTGAAATATGGCTAGAGCAAATGAGGAACTGAATGTTTATTTTATTTTACTAGTTGTATTTAAATAGCCACATGTGACCAGTGGCTACTGTATAGAACAGTGGAGATAATCCTTTTCTTTTAAAAAAGTTTCCCACATTTGCTTTTACTTTTGTCAAGCTATTTTGATATTAAATCAACCTTTTGTTTTAAAAAATTATTTTTCTAAATTAAATTCTGTCTATAATTCAAGTCTGTTTCCTTTTGTCTTCTTTTCAGTGACATATTTGTGAATACCTTTCATAAAATTGGAAACAATTTTCAGAATCCCCACACGCTGTTCTCTTTGTTATGCCAGGTAAGTTTAACTCACTTAGACATTTTATCTTCCCTCACCTTCTTTTACTTTTCCTGTTCTTTTCTGTACTTCTCATTTTTCTAGATATGTGAAGCCAAAATAAGGTGCAACATGTACTGAATAAGGTTTCAGAGGGAGGGAGAATCGGCTGACTTTTTTAGAATATTTTAGATTTAGAGAAAAGTTGCAAACATAGTACAGAGTTCCTGTATACCCCACACCTAGTTTCTTATATTGTTAGTATCTTACATTAGTTTAGTATGGTAGACTTGTCACAACCAGTGAACCAATATTGATACAATATAATCAGCTAAAGTACATATTTTATTCCGGTTTCTTTAGTTTTTACCCAATGTTCCTTTTCTGTCCCAGAATCACATTCAGAATACCGTATTGCTTTTAGTTTTCATGTCTTTTTAAGCTCCTCTAGGCTGTGAGAGCTTTTCACACTTTCTTGTTAACTGATGATTAATTAGAATCACTGTGGTGGGGCAAATTTATGACTGAGTGCCAATAGCTGAGCAAATAAGTCTAAAAATAATTTCAAGATCAAAGAGAGAGTACTTCACCCAAAAGCCTGGTGAGCATACCTTGACAGAGATCTTTACGAATAACCCCAGTCACCATGGACCATGGAAGATGTCCTTGGTATACTTTCCTAAATGTAAGTAAATCATGGCTAACTACACAAGGATGCTGGCTACTCCCTAGTGGGTAAAAATCAACCCAACAATAAAAAATTTTATGTCCAGTTCATTGATGACATCATCTGAGATTGAAGATACCACACTATTTTATCCCAACTCACCATCTACCCCGACATATAATACATGGCCTGTCATTTTTACCATGAAAGGAAATTGAATTTGTCTGGAATAATTTGTTCTTCAAAAACTAGTCTAGGTTACTTAGTGATCTGTGTTATTCTATACCACTGCAAATAACAATTCAATAACTGTTAGTATATTCTTATACATTGAAGTTAAACACTGAGCTTTCATAAAACTTTGTATATTTACAAGCACAGTATCTCACAGCATATACATGACAAAGAGAATATATTTTAATGGAAGGAGGGAGGAATGGCTTTCGAATTCTTACATACAGTGTCACCTACCCTGTGATCTCCGTATAATTTACAAAATGGGTTACTGGCTCTTGGATAAAGACTGGGAGCTATAAAAGCATCTTAGAATGTATACTGTTTGAGCTCACTTGTGGATCCCACTTTTTAAAATATACCAGCTTTAGTCTAACCTACTCCCTTCCTGATAATAGTCTAACTTTCTACCCTCTTATAATAGTTTTGTTTTATCTTTTTAAACCAACATTTCCTTGTTACTTACTGGGTGTGTGTATATGAGAAGCAAGGTGGTTTAAAGGCTCAATTTTCCTTGGTTCCTTGCTTTTACTGCACATAATTTAAGGCTATTTCCCCACCCTTCTTAAAATGCCTCTTTGCTTCAGTTTCTCAGAACTTGTCCTTATCAAAAAGATAGTATTTGTCCTGTATTATCTGTCTCAGTTTCTACATTCACTAAAAGTTCCAACGTGCCATTTTTTAAAAACAACTTATATTTTAGAAACTTTGAATGACAGAGCTTAAGAACTGAAATCAACTTCTACATTGTCTGGTATATGCCATTCATTTGACACAAGAGAAATCTGAGGCCCAGTACTTAGGAACGTTTGTCAGCAGAAGAATCAATTCCAGGTCCTAGGTATCCTAAGTCTAAAGTGTAGAATGATTCCACTATACTACATGGCCTCTTTGTTTCATTGAAAGCAAGTTTCCCCAAAGGGAATTAGTTCCTAAAGTGCCAAGAGCACTCTTCTAAAATGGTCTGACTTTTGAGACCAAGTATGGACTCTATAGGCATAAAAATAAGGCAGTAGTGAGTGTACCTATTGAAATGTGTAGTACGTGTCCAAAATCAAGGTACAAGAGTCTCCTTCCACATGCTGTCTGACTCCTTTTGTCCCTCTGCCCAGTCTCTCCACCCTCTTTTGAGGTTTTTGCTAATCTACATCTTGTAGTTGTGGTAATGGCACCACACACCAAGTACAAGGCCTCACTTCCTCACTGCAGCCAACTACCTCTGGACTCCCATCCCGGGGTGGTTTCAGTTCTCCTTAGCAACAGGTAACAAGTCTGGAAGAATAGTCAAGGGAACAGGCTGACACCACCACAAGCCCAATCTCATCTCCCATCATCCCGCACACCGCAAGCATGGAACAGACTTGCTCTTCCGAGGTTACGTCATTTGCTCTCATGCTTCCATGCCTTTGCACGGGCTTCCGTGCTACGCATCCTCATTTCACCTTATACCTTGTCACTTAGCAACTGCCTACGTGTTCTTCAGATTCAGATTAAACCGTCACCTCTCTGTGCTTTCTCCAACTACCCCCTCCCCAGATTAAGAGGTACCCTCTTTTGGCTCCCACAGTCCATTGCATATACCTCAATTATGGTACTTGTTATTTTATATAGTAAAACTATACCTACCTAGATGTCTCCCCCACTAGATTTTGAGCTCCCTAGCAGCAAGAAACATGCCTTATTGGTTCTGGTATCCTTAGCAGGCTGCCTAGTAGAGAACTTTTATGTGCCATAAGAATAACACAATATTTGAATACATACCTGGTGCCAGGCACTATGCTAAGGTACTCATAGGAATTATGTATTCCTCACGATCACCTGATGCAATAGTGCTGTTATTATGATCACTTTACAGATTATAAAATTGAGATCTGGAGAAGGTGAGCAATGTGCCTATGCTCAAATATCAATTAAGTTCAAGAGCTCACATGCAAGTCCATTTTCTTAAGTATTTTGTTGCTTCTCTGAGGGGGTCAATAACTAGTTACTGAATAAACTAGTGCATGAATGTCAGTGAATGAATGAAAAGAATACTATATTAAAGCAAATAATACCAAGAATTCTAAATGCTTGAGCTGCTTGTCATGGAATGTTCCTGGATACACTGCAGTGTTCTAAGGAAGAAGATGGACATTTAGTGGGAAGGTCATCAAAGTAAAATTGTAAGGGACACATCATACATTTGAATACTTTTACAGGGAAAATGATAGAATCACTTTTCTTACTGGCTTATAAAGAACTCTGTGGAGAATGCTAGAATGACTCCTGTGAAGAAAAGGGCCTGAAACCAATCCAGGAACACTCTTTTCTTCAAAAGAAAATTCCAGCTGATCCAGCCAATGTGGCTTTGAACAAGGAAGGCAACTGTGAGTTGGCTTACACTGGATTGGACATTTCCCAATTTTTTTCCCATAAAGCTACAGTTTGGCCTTGCTTTTAAGGGCTAGTCTGCTAAGCGACCAAGACTGTGAGTACTTAGAGACCTCAGGAAAAAAATTCTGGCAGACAACAAATTATTTAATCTACTTTCTTTTCCTGTTGCAATCTTTTGCTAAAAAAAAAAAAAAAAAAAACCAAACAAAAAACCCAAAACACAAGAGAGAGAGGTCAAAATGAAAAGAATGTGAGTTTAATTTAATGGGAAAGGCATTTTGTGGATATAAAAATTCCATTTGTTCTATTCCTTAAGAAAAAGGGCATTTCTGATACTGAGTAAAAATTCAAACTTCATATTTTGGGATATTTGATTCTAGTGGGTTTTAATTACTATTAGTAGGGGTATAAAAACTAGGGTATAGCTTCAGGACAATCCAGCAATTCAACCCAACAAGTATGTATTAAGCTTTGACTATGCTGGAGGAGACAGAACAGCATATGTGGCAAGGATCTGTACTTCAAGGTACATAGGTACCTTCTTGTTATGGAGAAGAGGAGACACAGCCAGAAAATAATTAGAGAACAAGACAGTATTAAAGAAAAGGCTAAAATATAGCCTTATAAGTTACTTTTACAAATCATGGGTGTAGGGAAAGACTTTGAGGCAGAAGTAGGAGGAGATACGCCTTGAAGGATTGCTTTTACATGTGAAAGGGAGATTAAAAAAAAAAAAAGGTGTGCTTATGGTAACAACATGAACAGAAACAGAGAAGTGCAAAATAGCATTCATTCAAGTGTTCAATCAACAAGTATTTGCCAAACACCTGTACATATAAGGCCCTGTGTCAAGAGCTAATATGACAACGTGTCTTCTTATTTTTCAGAGAGAGTGGAGAGATCACACTAGTCAGAACAAAGGGTAGATTTCAGCTATATGACTTTGGTTGAGTCACTTTACCTCTCTGAGCCTTAGTTTCCTGTCATGTGAAATGAGAGGATCAGCCTTCACGGTTTTCAATGTTGTTTTTTTCTTTTAGCAGTGAACCTCTTTTTGGTTCTAATGAAATCTTAAGCCTAACTCAAATATGTTAAGGAACCAGAATGGACCTGCTCTAGTTGCATTAAGAGCTGGGGTTGGGGCAAAAGTGAACACAGATATGCCTCTTGTTCAGCATCTCCCTCTCCTTCTCCCTCCACAGTGCCTGCCCCAAGGCTCCTCTGCAGAATCCCAGGATTACAAGGGAAAATAGTTTTATAACTCATCTTCCTAATCCTTCAATTCCCTCCCAATTGTAAAGTGTTTCAATAGGAAATATAAGCAATCAGAGAATTCATTGTTTAAATAAAGTTTGGTTAGAAAGGATCCTGGATTTCAGGATGCTAAAGCAGTATAGGGCCTTAAGTGAAAACTGTTTGAAAGACTTGTTTGAAAGTGTCTGGTAATGCCATTTAGGAGGGACTGGATGAAGAAAAGTAGATATTAAGCTATAAAGGCCTTGGCTAGGCTAGCATTACTGGGGATGGTAAGGGTCAAACCAATACAGCTAAGGGAGAATCTGCAGAACTTGGTAAGATTAAATAAGGATGAAGGAGACAAAGAAAGAGTCAAAAATAGCATTCCAGGGCTTCCCTGGTGGCGCAGTGGTTGAGAGTCCGCCTGCCGATGCAGGAGACACGGGTTCGTGCCCCGGTCCGGGAAGATCCCACATGCCGCGGAGCGGCTGGGCCCGTGAGCCATGGCCGCTGAGCCTGAGCATCTGGAGCCTGTGCTCCGCAGCGGGAGAGGCCACAACAGTGAGAGGCCCGCGTACCGGAAAAAAAAAAAAAAAATAGCATTCCAGTTTATAAATCCAATATGGTACTACGGACAGATATGGGGACGTGGGTCTCAAACTTGGTGCACACTGGAATTGCCTGGGGAGCTTTAAAAAGTACTGATAACTGGTTCTCACCCCTAGAGATTCTGAATTAATTGGTTAGGGGTGCAGTCTGGGCATTGGGGATTCTAAAGCTCCCCAGGTAATTCTACTACTCAGCCAAGGTTGAGAACCACTGAATTAGAAGGACAGGGAGTTATGGAAGGCCTGGAGAATATGCTTTAATGAACTATCTACTGCTATTTTTATGGTCCAGCTAATTATTTTTTATTAAAGTTGACTTTTTTCCATTGTCTTTGCCTAATGTTAAATACTAACCATATAACTACAGAGTTATATGTAATAGCACTTTTTTTCCTATATTATCCTGTCAACACATCTGTATGGTATTTCCAAGGACACCAGTCTGTGTTTCTCCAATGTTAAAAATCAATGAAAAATATTTCCACTAACAAGAAATGTGAGTGGGTCTGTTAGTATGTGTGTAAATGCTATCACTTCAAGAGTTTTCCTTTGCAACAGATGGTTGTTACGAGATCATAATGATGGCTATCCAAAAATTGTCTTTCCTTAACATACATGTACACACACATGCACACACACACACACACAAACAGAATGCAGAGACCTATAAACAGCATATTATTCAGGCATTCTTATCTTGAAATACTATTTAGTCTCTATAAGGGTATTACTAAAAGTCAAAACAGTTCAGCATTTACTTTGCCTAAACATAGTAAGGCAAGATAAATGAAATTTTATGTCATAGCAATCCCTAATATTTGCATAGCCTTTTTGAGTTTTTAAAAAACCCTTCTACAAACATTATCCAGATGGATCCTAACAATAGTTCTATTATTAAGTCATAAGAGATACTATAGTTTTCTTTTTCTAGATGAGGAAATGGAGGCCCAGAAGTTACTAACATGCCCGAGTCCCAGTGGCAGAATTTAACCCATTAAATCTCATGTCTTTCCTTTCCTAGATCGGTCCTCTATAGCTTTTCTCAAGCAAACAGTCCAGTTACCAGGTGCACACCGCTGATATAGGCACTAAGAGGGAGAGACTGATGGTTCATCTACTCAAAAGTGATGAGGACTTTATCTATGTCCCACAGGACTTTATCAGTACAATCTAACAAAAACATTATTTTCTACTTGTTATAGTTACAAATATGCTTATTTGCATTATTGTACTATAAGCTTCTTGAGGGTTGGGTCCACGTAAGAGTTGAAGAGTCATATTTCCTATCCCCAAAGCACCTAACACACTTTCATGTTCTTAACCAGGTATGGGAATTGACTCTCTCATTGCTATATTCTGTTTTAACAGATTTGTTAGTCTTTTAGTTCAGAATCAGTAATATCATTTTCCAAGTTAATTTATACTCTTTGTTCCACCCTCTTCTGATGCATGCAGAACCTGTCTGCTAGTTTCTATATGGCAAACAACTCTTCAAATAAGGAAAAACTATTACCATATCTTCCCTGAAGTATTTCTTCCTATTGCCAAGCCAAGTTTTCCCAGTTTCATTAAAAATTTAAAACAGCAGAAGGTTTTCAAGATCATTTACTTTCTTTGACAACATCCTCTAGATAAAATCCAGGTTTGGCATATAGGCACTCCAGGACTTAAACCATGAGTTTGAAAGAGACATGATCCATGTAGAGTTCAGAGCAACTACTACCTTCCTCGGTAGGGACCTATGATTTCAGATGAAAGTGGTGTTAGCTTTCACAGCCATCAAGACTGATCGATAGGAAGGCTGAGCCTGCATTTCTTCTACATCAATACTAATGATCCAACAGTATCATTATCTGAAGTAGGTGAAAGAGTAATTTGTATATCTGAGCTCTTCAAATAGTTTTTCCTAAGACATGAAATACAGTGCTACTGAACAGATAACTGGGAAGCCAAACCAGGGTATGCTCCCTGACAGTCTGGGTATTCACTGAAACTATTGAAGGAGAACATCACTCTGCCGCAGTGGGTTTGCAGAACTGCGTTAAAGACACAGTATAAACTACCAAGTGAAGAGCATGATGAAAACATATAAAGACAACAGTATTTCTTCTTTAAGCAGTTTTATAGAAAAACTCACATGTAAAATATTTATCAAGGACACAAAATTATTTTGAGAGAGTCATCGAGTTTGAACTTCAATTTGGCAGTATGCCTCATAACAGCTTCTCAATTGGTATGTCCAACGAGATTATTAAAACAGTGCAAAAGCAATGACTGAGAAATAGTGTCACAACATTTTTAAGTGGTGGAGAGTCTAACAATTTATCTTTGAAGTTCAGAATAGATTTCAAGTCTAATTCCCTCAATTACCAAGAAAAAAAAGAGGGGGGTATCCATGCCCCCCTCCTAACTTATCCTGACATAAATAGAAGAAGGATGAATTTCAAATTACCTCTACTCATGGCAGTTTTATCCTAGACAAAGTTCCTGCCACAAAACAGAGGGTGAAGGACTTCTAGAAGAGCTATAATTGCCATAATGTTGATTAAATGTACACTTAACACAGGGAAAAGCTTTTCTGTGGCGTGGCAGAGCAGTCTTTGTAGAGCTATTAAAAAACCCTTCAAGTACAATCTTCTAAAAGTGGTACTTTGATGAGCAATACAACACACCTGAAGTTTCGTTGGCACGTAAAGCGGAGGTTGGAACTGAAAAGCAGTGAGAAATGTGGGTGATACTGCCTTATATACACTACGACATTACACACATATTTCTAGTTTTGAACTATACAAGAAAATCAGGCTTATTTTATAGTTACAACTCTTTTAAAGCCAATTTTCTTTTTTTTCGCGGTACGCGGGCCTCTCACTGCTGTGGCCTCTCCCATTGCCAGAGCACAGGCTCCGGACGCGCAGGCTCAGCGGCCATGGCTCACGGGCCCAGCCGCTCCGCGGCATGTGGGACCTTCCCAGACCGGGGCACGAACCCGTGTCCCCTGCATCGGCAGGCGGACTCTCAACCACTGCGCCACCAGGGAAGCCCCAAAGCCAAATATTATCCATTTCATTTGATCCGTTCTCATCTTCATTTACTAGGGTTGGCTCTAAGTGACTTGTAGCTATTTTGCCAAATCATATATATATATGTGTGTGTGTATATATATATATATACATATATATATATATATTTTTTTAAGGGATAAGTGTTGCCAACACTAAAGATAATCAGAAGAAGGAAGAAGGTGGCATGGGACATAAAGTACTTCCTAAGCAGGAAGGACAAATGTGTTTTGAGAGGCAGAACACGTATTTGTATTTGTTGAATAAGGTTTGGAAATTTTATTATAATTTAAAATCATCAGTCATTACTTAACAGTTACAAATTTCATATCGTGATGTGTGTGACATTGTGTCACACACACACACAGAGCTAGATGCTCCCAGAGAGCTCTTTTGGTTAAGAATAAAGATATTACCAAAATGATAGACAAGATTTAAGTCATGATTCTGTGAAGCATTTGGAAAGTTTAGAAGAGAAAAGAAAGAGAGTGGTATATTCAGAATGATGAAACTATGTCAGAGGTTCCCTAACCCCTCTTCCCTGCCCTTGAAGCCCACCCTAGATTCTCTAGATATAATATTGAAGGGGCAGTATCTAGACATTTTAAACCAGTGTCAGGCTTAGCTAGCCAGACAAACAAAAACCGTCTTCTGTTAGACCAGTTGTGTAGGAATGGTAGCTGCAAGCCAAACCACTAGTCTTTAAGCGCTGGTTTAGAGAGCAGAACACACTGTCAATTGACACTTGACTTTCACAACAATTTGTACACAGTCAGGTCACCTGACACCCCCTCAGCCTCATACACAGCTTAGTAAACGGTATTGCTCCCCAAAGAATAATTTATCTTTTCCTTTTCAGAGTGCTAGACTTCACTCCAAAATGAGGTAACTTAGAGTGGTCAACTGACTTCACATCAAAGCACTACTCTTTGAGAAAGAGTCAAGAATAGAGAATCTAGTCACAAAAGCAATTAGCTTACACTTTTTTCCACTTACCATTTGATTAAATACCTGTCTACCTAGGGAACAAGATGTTTTGCACTGAGACTAACAATGCAAACTTAATATTTAGCAGTATATTAAGTCTTTATTCTATTACATGATAACTAGTTTTTCATGATCTGTGTTTAGCAGTAGTCCTGTTTTCAAAGTAGAAATAAAAAGTGAATAATAACATGTAGAGTTAAATCAAGGCTAGGGAGTCCTTGCAAATCTTCCGTCAGGAAGACCAACATGCCTAACCAAAAGACCACAAAGAGACATGATCCCAGATGGGTAAGTTAGGAGTTAGCGCACAAATGGTTTAGAAAGTCAGGTATTAACCCACTTAGTGAAAACTGCATAATGTACCTATTATATGTTACAAAATAAATGTTCAAGAAATCCCTAAGGATTTCTCTCAAATATCAGTCTTCATTAATGAAATGTGTCAGAAAATACTTGAGCATACACCTCCACTTTAGAGAGAGAATATTTATATATTTGATAGCATTCACTCTCACTGAAGTGAAGCATTCTAAAAGCCCATGTCTTTATGCCCACACCTGCTTATAAAAGACACTTCATGTGAAAGAGCCAGGAGATCAATCACCAATGAAGTGTCCAATGGTACCACTGTGTGCATAACATGTGGGAACTTGGTAATAAAAGACATGGTCCTAGGTCTGGCATTCAGGTTGTAAAATAACAAACAAAAATATAACTGAGAACTAAATTGAATGTTATAGATAAAGTGGTAAAAAAAATATTAGAATTGAAAGAGGTCAGAGCTTAGTAACAGTTATACATAAGAAGACCCTTGATACTGGCTATAGAGAATGATGAGGATTTGGAACGCATGAACAAAGGTAAAAATGGAGAAATGTGTGCATAATATGTCTAGGAGGAGGTTATTTTTAAAAACCCTGCTTAGTAAAATAAAATTTAAAATAAATAATAAAATAAATAAATTAATAAAAACCCTGTTTAGAATGGAAGGTGAGACAATGTTATTGTAGCCTTAGAAGTAAGGGGGAATTCAGACTTAGTGCAGTGAAAGCTGGGAGCTTCAGAAGGCTTCTGACAAAGAGGTAGACATGGTGAAGGTAGCATTCACTGACTGTTCAGCCAGCATAAGATAAAGTGGGTTGAGAGGAAGGAGAACCTACAGCCAGAGCTGACAGCTCTAGAATCTTCTTATATTCGACCAAACAGGATAGCAAATATTAGGAAATTCTTGTTCATGTTTTCAGAAAAGGACAAGTAAGTCTAACAATTATTGGTGAAGAGAGAAGCAGAGAAAGCAAGCAGCCTATCAAATGAGTGATAACAACAGTGAGATTATGAGATGCTAGAAAGAAATCTTAGCCTTTCAAACATAACATGGCAGAGACAAAGCTCTAGTTTTGTTCATCAAACTCAACTTGATGTTCATCCCTTCATATCTGGTTTTATGAGTCCCACATATGTGTCTTGGTCTCATATACAGTTTAAATTTCCATACCATATAAATTCTCAATATTATGGATTTTCATTCTATCTATGCCTGTTTTTATGCTTGATTCACTCTCAATCAGAAAAAAATTTTTACTAAAAGAAGGGAATATATATGGCTAATTAATATAGAAAGGGATCAAACAATACCATAAAATGGAAATGATCGACCTTTTTTTAAAAACAACAGAGAATTTCACTCGACTGTTGTTCAAGTACTGAGTCACTCTGAATTACACAGAGCCTTGACCAATATTTATTGCTATATGTTTTAGAAGCAATTTCCATTTTGATGGATTGCTTCAAAAGTCGTATTCTAAAGCAGTTAGGGAACATAAAAATATAAGATCAAGATTATGTCCATCAGATGAAAAATACAGCATTTATGCAGCATTATATAATCCATTCGCTGGTTTATGAGCCCAAAGGCCCCACGGGAGTGTCACAAACCCACATAATATGCTACAGGGTTATATCTTTCATTTGAGAATCCCAATGAGAAGGAAATACTTTCTTAAACCACAAGTGTGACTAGAATACTTGTATTTGGTTCTATAAAATAAGTCCAAAATCACAAATAATTTTAATCTGGCAGCTTAAGGTGTCCTCAGTTTGGATGGCCCAGACATTAAAATACATGCACTTTTTCTCCAGTATGTTACTACCCCTCAGTTGTTAAGATACATAGCACATAAATCAGATGGGCAAATTGGGCCTATGAAAGAACAGCTACCAATGATTCAATGTCAAGGAAGCCTACTGCAGTGCTCCCCAAGGATGAGGCCAGTATTTCTTAAACACTCCAGCTAACTGCCTTCAATAAAGAAAGAACACATGATACTTAATTTCAAAGATGACATCACATCGGGGATACTGGTGTGGCTGACTCAGGAATGGAATTGGAATTCAAAACAAAAGGTTATATCATGGACATAAATTTGAAAATAAAGGACTGAGATAAGATTATACATTTTCAAAAGGAAAAAATACAATGGAACAGCAATCTCTAGCAACAGAAACAAATGGATAACACAGCTCTAGAGCCTGAGTAGAACCAAAAACTAATCCTGATTTGGAATGGAACCATTTTTAAAAAGCATATCTAATCTGGATAAATATATATAATATATAAAATATAATAAAGCAGTTATGTAATTCTTTGGTGTTTGGTATGATTATTAGTAATACCAGTTCTTTCTAGGGAAAAAATACAGAAAAAAGTGAAGTAAAAGTTGAAGTCTGGTTCAAGAGTTTTGAATATATAAAAGATCATTTTGTACGTATTTAGTTGCTTTACATTCTAAAGAAGGAAGAACAAAAACAATATTGTTTGTGTTACAAAGATAGATTTATACCAAAAAATGTAATTTTATAAATTTTAAAGTTATTGAAATAGGTGACAAAAGTTAAAATTCTTTTGAGTTCTTAATAGGCCTTACCCTAACCTATGATTTTTAAAACTGTGGACTCAGTCCAGACTAAGACTGAAGATTTCATTAGACAATATTAGGAATTGACTAACAACTCCTGACATTTTCCAACATGCTTGGGTGAATTATCAACCCAAACTGGCTTTCAGTCTTTTGCTTAGAGTCAGGACCACGGAACTCACAAATAAACTTTTTCTCCAAGAAGTGCACCACTGACCATTGACCACAGACCACAGAATTAGGAATACTATGCACTTTGTTTTTAATATAACACTAAATTTAGCTTTCAAATTGATGGGGTTTCTAGAGGTCACAAACTGACAGTCCATGTACAAAATGCAGACTCTACAGTGTCTGTAAAATTTAATAATTTTAAAAAATTGATGAAATCTACATAAAATAGAATATCTGGTATATCAAGGAAAAACAAAGAAGAGAAAGGAAAAAAAATCTGGCAACGCTGTACCTTTATTTTCCCAACTCAGCAATCTGCCAGTGCTCAGTGGTGACAAAGAAGGAATGAGCTTGCTATCCTGTCCTCCTTCATTCATTTCTAACCAATCTGGTCCTAGGAAGCATCTGAGTTTGCTGTCCCTGGTTTATAAGTGTGGACACTGTCTTACTTTGCTACATGATGTGACCTATTTTAAACAGTGACTTTAGTATGCCTAGAATATAGTACAGCACATTAGTTAATCCAGGAGTAACTTAACACCAGTAAGTCAGGGAGTGGCAGCCTTTAATGAGTGGTTATGCAGTTGTTCAATCTAGCCAGATTTCATCTGGTTACCAAAATACTTCATTTTACCTACACTAAATTAGGTTAGTGACAATCAACTCTTCTTTTCTTTTCAAGAACTGAGGAGAAAATTAACCCCTTTTGGGAACAATTAAAAACAAACAAAAACAGAGTGGGAGTTGCAAAATAAGGAAAGAAAGAAATATGTACTACAACCAGGGCCAGAGGAATTTCCAATTACATAAAGAACACAGTGTTCTGTACAAGGAAAAGACAAATCAAAGGCTTTTACATTTGTTTCCAAGGATTCTCTCCACAAAGTGAGTGAAGACCCAGAAGTGAGCTCTTGTTCAAAAACTTTAAACATTCACTCAAATTCATCCTAAGCATTTGTTTTGTTATACCTAGGGAAGACTATTCTAACATTACTGTCTTAACAAACAAGGCTATGTTTCACAAAAATAAAATGTTCTGTTTTGCATTATTACAGAAAATTATGAAAAATAAAATTTTGAATTAAAAAGATATAAATTGAATTTTTTTAGCATTTAGTTCTACCGTGTTTAAAAAGAAGGATTTTATGTTGTCAGTTACTTGTTCAAATAAAAAGATTATCACATGAGAATTGATTCAGTAAGGAGCAAAGGCAGGCATAGGGCTGGTCTTTCTAGACACATCCAAGATTAATTAGAAGTACCAGTAGGAGATGTTGGTGCCTTACATAAGGCAAAATTATTTATAGCTGTGCTCTTAAGTGTGGTGTTAGAAACAAGCTCAACAATACATAGCAATATGATATCCAATGTATTTTCTTCTAAGGAGCTAGAAGCACCTCATATGCTTAAATATAATCTATGTTTACGCATGCCAAGGAGACTAATAACACCTCTTCAGTTAAATGAAACAGCCCAAATGCAAAGCAATGAACGAATTAGGAAAAGAAGTTAAAAAAAAAAAAGCCAATCTACTCTACATGTCTTTCTACTGAAGATTATCATTCCAAAAGGGGTTTGAAAGTCTATTCCTGAAAGGTAATAGAGGAGACAGACTTCAATTAATGTTGTGTCCTCTGACATCTAATCTGTGGAAATAAAAGGAGAGACCATTAACTTTTAACAGTGGACATGTTAAGAAGAAAAGAAAAAAAGAAAACAAATGAGCAAATTCTAAATAGCTATGTGGAGCAAGGTGACCCAGCCTAGTGTGACAGAGAACCAAAATGTGATCAAATGAAACCTACGACCTTTGTACCAAAGAGAGTGAGGGAGACAAGAAGACAAACACAACTTAAGAATCTGTGAAGAAAAAGTAAAAGAAGTGACATCTATGTGCAACATCCCACTGAACGTCTACGCAATAGCCCTGTCCCTGAAAGAACTCCAGTTCTGAAAAGAGGCAGCCAAGCCCCTCAGTACTTCCTTTAACCGAAGCTTCAGCTTCTTCCATGATCCATTTTAACCTAAGGAAACCGAAGGCAACTCAAATCAACAGGGCAGAGTAAACCAGAGCTCTGCGAACTGGCCACAAACCAGCTGAAACCACGCCTCCAGTTTCCAAGTGAAAGCAAATCCCGCTGACTTTGTCTCAGCTCTAAGCAAATTCCACAGCTGGCACAGTCCCTTTATCTAATCAGGAGTGTCAGTGTGTGACTCTATGTGTGTGTGTGTGTGTGTGTGTGTGTGTCTGTCCGTCTGTCTGTGTCTATATGTTCAGTGGAGTGAGGGTGGCCAAGGAGACCAGAAGAAAAGGAAGGGGTTGAATCCTGAGGAAGAATCACCAAGAGCAAGAAAAATGAAAACACGAAAAGGCAGGCCAGAGAGTGTGTCCCATTCTCTCTTTCTCCAGCGCCTAGCACTGTGCTGATTAGCACATAGCAGGTGCTCAGTAAAAAGACTGGTGAATGAGTCAATAAAAAAGCCTATCTGTGGAAACTGCATGTGCCCTTTAGCAGGGAAGAAGTTTGCTTGCTTACGATGATCACATTCTAAAGCAACCAGAATCAGAGGGGTTATGTCAATAAAGAAACCCTACAGCTACAACACATAAATATGAAATAACTGTTCAAGTTAAAGAAGAGAATTGAAAAAGAACACATCCATACTAGGAGATACTATTAAAAAGAAAACATTATTTTGTTTTATTTTATTTTATTGGGAGGCCCAATATTGCCAGTAAGTACTTTTCTTTTTTAAACAGTATACTAAATATCATATTACAACGTATCTGAAGTGATAAGAAATAAAGATGTTAGATGATATTTTAACTACAATGAACTAAATACCATATAAGCAAACTAGGCACATTACTCCATAATTACTTTCCTTAGCCGTTTTGGAACTTTTGAAATCATGCAGGCAACACAGCGCCTGTCTTCTTGGCCTTCCTTATAAGAGCTTTGTAAGCCAATACTGCTTTCTCTTCAGCTTATCCAAGGGAAGAGCTGGAGGGTCCAGCTCTCTGCCACCATCTCAAAGCAATGATGCCTAGACAGGGCTGCATGTTTTATTTCTGCCAATATTCTATATGCCCAGCGTTTTTTTCTTCTTTTCTTCTTCTTCTGATATGGGAAGGAAATACATCATTTCCAAGCAAACATCCATGCTCACAAGGGACAACGGCCATTAAGCCCATGTTAACTTGGGATAAATGTTTTTGTAAATTACTTGGGAGAGTAAATGCTTAGATAATGTTGCCCACAGTATGCTCCATGGAACGCTAGGTTACATAGTTAAATCAGTTGGAGGATTGTTGTATATTATAACTCCCACTTTAAGATTCTTAATACACGTTAGCATTCTAGAGGCTATGAGAGGTCCTGTTGTAAAGAAATCTGTTTAACTGTAACCCAGACTTTAATCTGACTGTGGAACCCTCTCTTTCGCAGGATGAGGCAGGTTGGGGGGTAGGGAATGAAGGTAACTGGTTTAGCCTCTCTAACATTTTGATAAAATGAAGAACCATAATTAGACGGGAACTTAGAAGCTTCACTTTAATCCCTCACTTTAGATTTGAAGAAATTAAGGTCCAGAAAAGTAAAACCATTTGGCCAAGATGACACAGCCCATTTCATAGGCTAGCCCTTTCTCTTGGGCACCAGACTGCATTTTTCTCACCTCCTTTGGGATCTCATGCCTCACTTAGCCCTTTCTCTTTTGTGCTTTTCTCCCCCTCCCTTCTGACTTTCACCGCCAATTTTAACAATGACCCAGTGCTATCTTTCATCTCAAGCTACCACCTTAGTCACTTTCTCTTTACTGCCAAATTCCTTAAAAAGGTGTCTATATTTAACATGTCAACTTCCTCAACTTTCATTCATCCCTTAATGATTAAAATCTGGTTTCATTCTCCCCTACTCTCCTAAAAATTGTCCCTACTACTTAACCTCACAACCCACAATGCTCCAGCCACAAGGAACTTTTTGTTTGCCATTGTCTCCTGAATACCTAATGCCTTCTTGCATCCCTAGCTTATGCAAAATATGTTTCTTTCTCCCCTCCAACTACCTTCTCTGAGTAGCAATGCTCTCAGCATCTTACCCAGCTCAAAATTCACCGTTTCTGAGAAAGTCATCCTTGATTCCTTAGAGTCTGTCACACGTCCTTCAATGTACATGTAAAATATCTTATACACATGCATATTTTAACTCATGTGACCATACGATTTGTTGCTCAACGAGGACACACTTGAGAATGATAGATTATTAGGAATTATAACAGGACAACAGGTATAAACTGTTGCATCCCATGCAAACCAGGAGGGATGGTCGCCATAATGATGGCACTTACCAGCTCATATTGTAAGCTACTTGTTCACACATCTGCTCTATATCCAAGAGACTACAAGTTCCTCAAGGACAGAAACCTTTTCCCACCCAGCATCATGCTTAGCGCATTTAGATTCTTAATAACATGAATCAAGTCAAAGGAAGATATCAAAAGAAGCAGTCTTCTAAAATGAAGACAGTTAATGATAATAGTAGTTTCCTTAGCAGGAACAATTTCTTAATAAGAACAGATGTTCCAGACCTACTGGAGAACGGACTTGAGGATATGGGGAGGGGGAAGGGTGAGCTGTGACAAAGCGAGAGAGAGGCATGGACATATCTACACTACCAAACATAAGGTAGATAGCTGGTGGGAAGCAGCCGCATAGCACAGGGAGATCAGCTCGGTGCTTTGTGACTGCCTGGAGGGGTGGGATAGGGAGGGTGGGAGGGAGGGAGACGCAAGAGGGAAGAGATATGGGAACATACGTATATATATAACTGTTTCACTTTGTTATGAAGCAGAAACTAACACACCATTGTAAAGCAATTACACCCCAATAAAGATGTTAAAAAAAAAAAAGAACAGATGTTAAGTAGTACGCCACAATCTTATATTTCAACAAAATCTGCGTGAAATTTGGTGAGGTATTTCTGAACCTCGGAGTATTTCCTGATTACCCCTTGAAATAGACGAGAAAACAAATAAATGGCTTGTAACTTAGCTCCCTTTTTCTGTCTTTTTCCCCACCTGGCCATCTCTTACCGATCACTGAAGGCCCACCTTTAATGGCAATTTCTTGTTGAGATATTGCTCAACTTATCCAAGTAGTGAACTTCCTCCTCTTCATACTCCCAGAGCACTTGGTTGAGATTCAGTAATTTACTGAGTATCTGCCATGTGCCTGAGAGAGTACCAGAAGTGTTCACATACACTGCGCCATTTAACTCATCTAATAACCCCATGAGAAACTGTTATTACTCTATTTTAGAGATAAAGAACTAGATACAGAAGATTAAGAAAATTCCTCAAGATGCAAGGTAAATCACGGCATCTGTAACCAACCTTAGGGATTCTGCTTAAGCCCTATGATTCCCCAGTACAGCGCTAAGCATATTTTGTGTCATAATCATGTACTTGTCTGTCTCCCCCACAAACCAGTCCAGGACCAATGAGCAGGGAAACTATTTCCCAACGGCTTGCGGCACAGAACTGGGGACACAGCAGATACTCACAAATAGCTAGGAAGCGTGAGTACGTGGATAGAATCTATCTGACCACTGACATACTTTTAAAAGAGCATCACACAAGCCAGGGAATACTTAATTTTGTAACTGACAAGAAGGTAGCTTTTATTGTCGAATGAATTCCAGGCAAATCATACTGTAAGCGTTTGGATTCACTCAACATAGAATCAGCAAAGGATGATTTATTTAACCATCTTAAGAATCTTAAACTGTGAGACTCAAATGTAAAACTATGTAGGATCTCATTGGTTTGTTTATTAATATCTAATGCCCACGTCGCTGGAGTCTATCCTCCCAAGTCCCTTTGTGTCACCCTATGAGATGTGCTTATTAAGTAATGAGCTAGATTTCACAAAGTACAGAGGAAAACCAGACCCATTACTTTATAACCCCAGCTTTCTAATTGCCTTCACCCATCCTTTATCTAGGTCCTGTTCATGACAGATTGATTCCATCTCTGTTTATGCTTGTATCTCAAAAATATTAGGATTGCCAGTAATGGGCCAGCCTCCTCTGCCCCGACCACGGACATAATTCTCATACACAAAGAACCTCCAGGCACTGGGTGGGCTTCCCACCCAGAGTCCAGCCACGGTGGTCCTCTCAGAGGGAAGTCAAGATGTCTGGATTTTAGCAGGAGGGAAAAAGACAGAAAATATTAAACAGGGAAGAAAGAGAGCGTGCTGCCCTCTTACAACACAAACACACAAACCTTCCTCTTGAGCACTCACCCCTCCTGTCCCCAATCATCTTTTAGTCTGGGTTGGCAGAGATAGGGGACAAGGGAAGGGTATGAAGAGGGCGGCATCAGAACACAGGCTTTGGAATCTCCTGTAGCTGGGTGGTGAGGATGGCTGTGCCGCACACTAGTCATGGCATCGTGGTCAAGTTCCTTTCCCCAAGCCTTAGTGTTCCTATATGCAAAATGGAGCGAACAACAATTGCTGAACCTCACAGAGTTGAGGTAATTTTATATAAACTAGCATAAGTAAAGCACTTAAAATTGTGTTGAGCAAATCATATATGCTTCGTAAGTATTATTATTACTGGTATTTTTCCCTACCTCTCCCCCACAATCTCTCTAACTCATTGTCACTCCATTTCCCTCCCACCTTCTTTAGAAGAGATAAAGAATCAGGGAGATGGATGGAAAAGGGCACCCCCTTCCTGCTCATTGTGTAAAGCCCTTTCGTATGCCTGAGAGAACATAAGCTTTGGAATGAGAAAGACATGCTTTTGAATCCTGCCTCACCCCTTACTAGCTGTGAAACTGTAAGCAGCTTATTTAACCTCCTGGAGGCTCATTTTCAAGTTCTATAAAAGGGATCTGTTCATTCCCCCAACATATAGGGGTTTTGCTTAGGATTAATGTTATTCTTGCCCTCTCTCCGTCTTCCCTGGGAGGTCCCCTAACAGCTCATCCCGAACCTTTTCAATAAATTATTGAGAAAGAATGGGATTGCAAGAGGATGGCAAACTAGGGAACGAAGAAAGATAGAAGGCGTGGACAGCCTGTGCTCATTACCTACCCCTCCCTCCATCCCCGTTTTTCCACATCCCCCTTGCTGGCGCCACTCCCACTCCCCCGACTCCACTTTCAGAATCCCTGCCCCAGGATAGGGAGGCCTTGAAGCTGAGACAATGCAGGTCTTATTTCCAGCCCTCACCCCACCAAGGACAGAGCCAGTCAGAGTCTCCCCTCCTGTTACCCGAGCTACACAGTGGAAGGAGGCCACATTCCCTGCTTGCTAATTGCTAATTTGAAACTCTGAATACACATAATTTATGATAGATGGTAAAGTCTCTTCATACCATAATACAGGTAAACAAACAAAACTCTTGTAGAATGGACAGGAGCCCTGACCACAAAGAGAACCACTATTTCTGTGCGATCCTGCATTCTACCTTTCAATCACTTGCGGACAAATTTTGGAACGTGCCGAACGTTCACATAAGCCTGCCAGTACTGTGTAGTTAAAATAATGTTAGATATTTTAAGTTCCTGTCAGCGAGAAGGATGCTTTTGAAGAAGGAGCCTTGCACATAAAATTTTCTTGTTTTATCAGAGAAGAAGCAAAACACACTGAAGGAATTTTGGTTCGTTTTTGTCTCTGTAGTAGAGGCAGCCTGATGTTGACAAAGTAATGGAGAGTTTTTCTGGAGCCCTAGGGAGGAGAAAGCACTCCAGAGGTCAGGCCGTCAGTCCCCTGCCTCTAGCAGGAATGTACCTAAACTTGCCACAAAGAGCCCTTCAGGAATAAATGAGTTAAAGCACCATCTACAGAATTTAACAATAGTTATGCATTGGGAAATGGCTAAATGAAAGACCTTTGTGAATACAAATTTTACAAAGCACAAATCAAGAAAGAAGGAAAAAGAAAAGTTAGTTGTTAGGACAGGACAAAGCAAATATGAAGAAATGGTTTTGTCAGGTATTTTCAGTTTTATAAAAGTAAAATGAACTTTTAAAAACCAGGATAGCTTTTTAAAACCATAAAAAACCCAAGATGCCATTTTATACAGATTTTTCTAGAAAAAAAAATGACATGCCAACCATGTACACATTCAGAACCACACAGCTATCTAATTCACCTTTAGAAATATGTGATCTAAACCTCAAAAATTGTCACGCAAACAAAACAATATACTTTTAAATTAGTGCTTTCTCAAATGTAGGGTATTCTGAGTGTATTGGAGTCATTATGTGTTCACACAAATGTAGTTTCTAATATTGTTTTACATATGGTTTACATTTAGAACACTTTAAAAAAAAAAAAGCAAAAACAAGCAAAATTTCATTACTACTTTCTAACAGTACCTCTTCCTAAGAACAGGGATTTAAGAAAATCCTATTCATGGAGAAATTGAATTAAGATTCAATTAAAGTTTTTATATTAGTTTAAGGAAGGAACCTTAACAGAGTCTACGGCACATTTCTGAATAGGACATCTTGTGCCAAATAGCTGTACATAAACATTTTTAGTAAATCAGATAATATTAGTACACTAGAGATACCTGATATTTAGGAGACTGTATGAAAAAATTTTTTTATAAAATGAATGAACCATTTGTAAAATAACCATGCTCTGTCATCCACTTAAAAGTTGGTTTAGGGACTTCCCTGGCGGTCCAGTGGCTAAGATTTCGCCTTCCAATGCAGGGGGTGTGGGTTTTATCCCTGGTCGGGGAACTAAGATCCCACATGCCTCGTGGCCAAAAAACTGAAACATAAAACAGAAGCAATATTGTAACCTATTCAATAAAGATATTTTTTTTTAAGTTGGTTTATATATACTGAATTTTCAAGTGTGTAGGGTGAGTTCATCTACTCTTAGGAACATGCTATTTTTAGGTATTAGCCTTTGGCTGTATGAAATTAAAGGGGGAAAAAAGAGCGAAAATAGGAGTTGTAGAAGGAAAAAAAAAAAAAAGGCACTGGGTTCAATGTGGGTTATATATGGACTTTAAAACCAGACCATAGGGATTTGAAAACGATTCTAAAACATAGGGTTGCCATCATTCCTTATATTCGCATTTTTAAAAAGACATGCATCTAATAAGCTGCTGGTATTGTTTTTAATTGTAAATTGGGGGAATCCTTTTTGTTCTTTTCAAAGCAAAATATGCTGAGGAAATAACTGCACCAAATGGACATCAGAGAAGCAGACTTTCCTACCTGACAAAAAAGGGAGGCTGTTCGAGTCATTGCGAATACTGTTAAAGGTGCAGATTTGGAAGCATGTGAATAATGAAGTCTTGAGCAGTTTCACTTGAAGAAGAGAAAGGAGGAAGGGGACACTGGGGCAGAGCTCTGAAATATAGTTTAATAGGATAACAAGAAGCAGAGTTGGCGGCGGAGTGGCCACGGTGAGAACTCAGAGTCTGGAAAAAGCTCTAGTTTCCGAACACATCAGCCCGGATGAGAGAAGATGAAATCCAGAATTCAGAGACTGGGTTGCAGCAATGTCATAAATAGGCTATATTGTGGAAGTGGTGACTAGCAGATTTATAGAGAAGGCAGAAAGGGAAGAGTTCAGCCAAGGTTACGAGCAATGGAGGCAAATGGAAGAGGGAAACGGAACAGCGTGGTATGTGAAGACGTTCCATTTGAGGATAAGGAATGCTTCTGAGTCTGGGATGGCATTTTTCGAAAGCAGAGAAGTAGAGTATCTAAAACCGCTGATAGCTTTTCTGCAGATAGCTCTGTCTTCTCACGAAAGCATGGCCCAAAACCACATACAGTCATGATCATCAATTAATATAGTCTCTAATACAGTACCCTGCACTCTCTAGGTGCTCAGTGTATGTGTATATGTATATGTGTGTGTATATGTATACCATATATAGCACAACTAATTCCTATTTGTGAAACAAATAGAGTTGTGAAACAAAAAGAGTTGTGATACACAACTCTTCAATGGGTGTTTTATTTAGACACTTTCTTATAGTATAGTTACTAGCGGAATATATATCTATATATAGATGTATATGCATCTAAGAAGAACATATTTTTACATTTCTCATCTCTCCAATAAATTGCAAGCTTTGTGTGCATGTTAAAAAAAAAAACTCTATTGAGTAAGTATTTCAGGGCTAAAGTCCTCATTCTGCCACTTAATTGTATGACCCAGAACAAGTCCCCTAACCTTGGCTTTGTCTTTTGTAAAATGTGAATTATAGCATTTACTCTGCCTACCTCTTAGAATTGTGAGGAACAAGAGAAGTAATGGACACAAAAATATTTTATAAATTGTATAAAATATCCAAAGGTAAGATGGTATTACTATCATCTTTAACGTATTTGTATACCCTACAGTTACTCAATAAATATGTGCTGATGTAAAGCATAATCCAGACACAAGAGAGCACACACACACCGAACGACGACCAAAGATGATGCCTTGTCCAGCTAGATGCTACAAGTGTGAAAATACTGACAGATCAGGAGCACTTGCTGATGACTCCCTGGAAACCAAAGTGCTACAAGAGAAGCCATTTTAGGTCCTAGAAGCTCTGGCCGGCAGGCTTCCAAGCAGATCAAGAAGCCCCTTTGGGGCTGTGACACTGAGGAAATGAAGACAGCCAGATGAAGGTCACCTCCTTTATGGACACTTTTCAGTTCCCACTAGATTTGCTCAGCACAAATCAACATTTCCCTGCCTTAATTATTTTTACTAATGTGAACAGTTTTAGCCTACTCTGGTCTTTCCTGCCTGGGTGACTTCTTTAATATGAGTTCCATGCAATTCAGTATTTAATCAGAGTTTAGCACCTTCAGGTATAAGCTCAGTGTCTCAACAGGGGCATACAATTTTTAAATTGTGGAACTGAGTCATTCAAATTTTGTAACCTCACCCCCAATCTGTGTAATATTTAACATTAGTGCCAGAAATACAGAGAGTAGTGCTTTTGTGTGTGTGTGTGTGCGCGTGTGTGTGTGTGTGCGCGTGTGGTACGCGGGCCTCTCACTGTTGTGGCCTCTCCCGTTGCGGAGCACAGGCTCCGGACGCGCAGGCTCAGCGGCCATGGCTCACGGGCCCAGCCGCTCCGCGGCATGTGGGATCTTCCCGGACCAGGGCACGAACCCGTGTCCCCTGCATCGGCAGGCGGACTCTCAACCACTGTGCCACCAGGGAAGCCCGAGTGCTGCTTATTAACATTTCTAAAAATAGAACCAATCCTGTCCTCTCAGGCATGAATACCTATCAAAACAAATCTAACAAATCTGGTCAAAATGAAGACTTCAAATACCCATTCTCAGGTATCACATATGGAATCAGAAGAGGCAGGTCCACCGTGAAGCTTAATGAAGCTAAATTTAAGGGATCCTCATTAGCACTGGCCCCTTCCAACACCTGAACCTAGTTTTATATTTTTAGTTTGTACTATTATTCTCAAAACAGGGCCCCATGTGTGTAAGCTTCAGGACCTACTAAACCAGGATATACCCCTGATAATCAATATACAAAGAGCTACAGATCACACAACATTCTGTTCAGACATACTCTTCAGTGTCACCTTCACATACAAAAGAGGTAAATTTCCAAAGCACCACATAACCACTATCAGGGTCCCATTTTAGATCACCACCTTTTATAACATTGTGACTCTGTCTACTGTCTTCTCCTTCTAGGCCCTTGCATGTGATGCTACCATTCCTAATGTTTCCATTTTTCAAAAAAAGTTTATGGTCATAGCTCCAAACCAAAGCCTACCCTGAAAGAAAAAAAAAAGAAAAGAAAACAAGAAAAAAGGCCCCTATAATGTACTTGTCAGCAACAAAGCAATTATGAACATCATATGATTAAAAAGAAAAAACAAAGAAGTCATTTAAATAATGAACTCTAATTTGACTATTTAGCAATTTACTGTTTAGCAATTTGCTATTTTTATTACATTTTAAATCAATCCATCTAACACAGAAATTCTCTCTACCCTCACATGGTACTATTTCACTGCTGTAAACTGATATTTCATGGCAAGACAATATCTTTCTATAATAAAATGGTAATAAAAGGAGTACCAATTATCCCAGTATTTTCTCAAAATAGGTAGACTTTCTTTCATGCCTTAATTTTATGTTTTCCTTTGCCCCCTACTAAAAGCTCGGCATAATTATCCCTGAACAGGTTGAGCAAGGTCTCCACAAAATCTGCTCAGGGTGATAATTCAGTTTTTTTTTTTTGTATTTGCAGAATTTAGCTGAGACTGTTACAAGAGGTTTATCAAAATAAATGCTTGATTGGCTTTTGCAGTTTTTTGTAACTGAAAAAATAAAGAAAAAAGAGTTTACTAATAAATGGAGGGAGAGAGAGGTTAAATACTTCAATTACTAACTTGCAAAAAGATTTCCATTTGAAGATGGAAACAATGTAAAGGGGTCCCTAATTTTTATGGGACTGGAATCACTCCAGAGGATTTAATGATACTGCTGGGCAACTGAAACTGTGCAAGGGAATAATGTGATTTCTAAGCATACTTCCTTAAAATTTAATAGTGCTAGGGAATATTTAAAATGGGTTATTTTAAAAGGAAAGTTGAATATGCAAATTTGTGTGTGGGGAGAATTTAAGGAAACAGTGATTTTTTTTTTATGGTATGTTCTTTACTTTCTACCTTAAAATGAAAACCAGTTACTTTTGAGTCAACAGACATGTGATGGAGAGAGTTATAGAAGGATTTTCCCATCAAGGATTGCTAGATATTAACTGAAGAGCTGAGGTAAATATGTCTTCCCCATTTAAAGCATACTTGACATTTCTGATCTTTGAACTCTGATTTTCACTATTTGTAGGGATCCTTAGTATAAGGTCTTAAGAACTAAAGGTCTTCTTGAGCTCAAATGACCCTCACTGCTTCCTGACCCTAGTCATATTTGGGCCCTGTATTGTGGAAAAACCATATTAACTAGATTTCAGAGATTCAGCCACTTCAGCTATACATTGTACCCCCAAACTGGAGATTTCATAAACAAAGGAATCTCCATCCTTCTAAATATCAGTTAATTCCACCTAATCAGATCTATTATCAGCTTTAATCCTAACACATAGATTACCAGCCTTACAAAGCAGCCATCACTAATTAGCCCTCCTTCCTAATACCACTAGCCCAGAAAAGCCTACCCACATTACTATATTAAAAGAGTCTATTCTGAATTGCTGTTTTGTTTGGAAAGGAAGGGAAAAAAAAAAAAAAAAAATCTGTGTTCCTTTCCAGCTGGCAGTTTTCCTAAATTAGATTAACTTTTAATTTAAATTAAAAAATTTAAAAGACTTACACAAAGAGACAGTAATTGCCCATTTGAAACATCCAAAAAAAGGTGATTGAAGGGTACAGTAATATGCTTACATGAATAATAAATAATACTTAGCATTTAGATAGAGTTTTCCCCTCATCAAATCACTTCTTTATAAGCATTAATTAATTCACACATTATCCTAGCAAGAAAAGTAAAAATAAACGATAAAATGTTTCTCTACTTCAAAATTGGGTAAACTGAGGCACAAAAGAGGCAATTCTGTCATGATGATGACACCAGTGCTTCAGAATGTGGACTGTATTGTCAGGCATTTCCTTGTGGGGTCTGTATGTGCCATTAAGCTAAATCTGAAATTAACTTCTGCCACAGGCACTGTGTGGGCTTTAATGACTTTGCAAAGGGCAATTATGATTCCCATCTCTGCCAATGGCTATGAGGAGTTGGACAAAATCTTTTTGCCTTATGATCTATGAAATGGAAAAAATATTCACATACTATATATACATACACACACTCACACACACACATATAGGATGCCTAGTAAACGCTCAACAAATGGCAGTCATTATTCACCATTAGGAGGAATTCATAAGACAACTGCTAACAGTAAGCTAATGGAATATTTCAAGTACTCTGACAGGAAATGGAGCCATAACCCTAACTAGGTGTTCAAATAGAATAAAATATGCCAAAGCCCTTGGAAAAATATTAATGGCACAACTTCCAGGGTAATGCTTAATAGTTCACATTATACACAATTAATGTACTCCCAGTGAGTACATGTTCATCTCAAATTACTGGTTTCTACCCTTTTTAACATTAAAAAAAAAAACCTCATAGATTCAAGATATTGATTTTACCTTTTAGCATCCATTGATGGAGAAAATAATGACTAAGAACTACAGTGAATTCCGTGACACCGTTGTGACACTTCTGAACAGATGTATGTTTTTATTCTAATCACAAGACACACCACATACATCCAAAAAAAAAACCTGTAGGACATACGTGTGACAATCGTATGTGTGGTGCACATGTGAATTTGAGAAACTTTTGCAATAAATTCAAGATTCCTCAGAGGTCTGCAGCCCTCAGTGTGGGAACCACTCTCCCAGAGGCTAAGAAATAACATACTGTTCAACACTCTGTTTTATTTTTTTTTATAGTAAGAACTTATGTTTTTTTTTTACATCTTTATTGGAGTATAATTGCAATACAATGGTGTGTTAGTTTCTGCTTCATAACAAAGTGAATCAGTTATACATATACGTATGTTCCCATATCTCTTCCCTCTTGCGTCTCCCTCCCTCCCACCCTCCCTACCCCACCCCTCCAGGCGGTCACAAAGCACCGAGCTGATCTCCCTGTGCTACGTGGCTGCTTCCCACTAGCTATCTACCTTACGTTTGGTAGTGTATATATGTCCATGCCTCTCTCTCACTTTGTCACAGCTTACCCTTCCCGCTCCCCATATCCTCAAGTCCATTCTCTAGTAGGTTTGTGTCTTTATTCCTGTCTTAACCCCTAGGTTCTTCATGACATTTCTTTTTTTTAAATTCCATATATATGTGTTAGCATACGGTATTTGTCTTTCTCTTTCTGACTTACTTCACTCTGTATGACAGACTCTAGGTCTATCCACCTCATTACTAATAGCTCAACACTCTGTTGCACAGCTGATATCCACCAGGAAAAATTGAGCAGCACAATCAGCTTCCACATGCCTAAAAATTTTCAAATGGAACTTCATAAAATGAAACTTAGGTCCTCATAGTGTTTTTGAGCTGGAAGAGTATTTAGAAATCTTTCGATGCAAGTTATCCATTTTCAAAAGAATAACACTGAGATCCAGAGAAGAAGTGTTTTCACCTCCCGAACTACCAGATAACGGTAGAACTCGATTCTTAAAGTTTTAATTACAGCCCACTGTGTATATATGTGTATGTGTATAAATATATAAGCTGACAATATGGGGCACTTCTAAAAAAAAAAGAGCACTGTATAATAAACTCTTTTGATTTTTTTGTTTTTGTTTTTTGGGTTTTTTTTGGTCAATCCTAACAGATATGATGCAAGATTGCTTCCCACAACTCTCAAGCAGCACTCAAAATCTTTTATTGTAATGGTTCCTTTTTCTCTTCTTTATCTCCTCAACCTTTTTTCCATTAATACAGTGACAAAATAGGGGTGCTATGTACATGTTTTTAACATAAAATCCAGTTAAGATATGCCAACCACTAGAGAGAAAATAAAAACTTTAAATCTATTTTCATCACACTTATAAATGTGTGCATTTTTCAGCTGCTGGAATTTTAAATATATTTTCATTTCTCCTCATCTGGAGAATTTACATGCTTGCAGGAAAACCTTGTTGAAACCTTATTTTGGTCTTCATGGAACATAATCTCAACATCTCGGACAGCCTAAAGCATGCTGAATTACATTTGCAGCTTCCTCTGGGGCTCTGTGAAGCTCTATTAGTATTACATATTACACATAAGTTACTTCTAATGCTCTTCCAAGGCTTGTTAAATGCTACACAAACTTTACACTTCATGGCTCTAATGTTTAACTTATCTATCAGTAAATTTGAACCCATAATTCATTTAATTGTCCACGTTGGTGATTTCTACCCATTATTATTTCTAAATGAGTTTTTTTAAAGAACTAGAATAGGCACAATGTATTCAAAGATTGTGCATTAAATGTGACTGTTGCACTTACTGGGAAATTTAAGTACCATCTAGTAGAACAAACCTAAACAGGATGATTCTAACAGGTGAAAAATGTTTGTATTTATTTCAGGTTTAGACTATGCTAATTTTTCTTTTTGTAAGGCGAACCTAAACCACACTATTTAAAAATTCACAATACTACTCTCTGCATATCTTCCCAACAAACTGCATTTAGATTGCATATATTTTTGATTTGATAGAATTCTGTCCTGAGCTACATGCAACCTAAAAATCATGGCCTTTGAAGAAAAGCAATGTTGAAATATTAGTTACTGTGCATCACTGAGGAAATCTTTGTGGCTGAAAATCTGACAAAATTTTATTTTCAAACAGGTTTTTATTAAGTTTTTTTTCTAGAACACTAATCTCATTTTAAACTATATATATATATATATATATATATATACTACATATAGTATATATATATATATATATATATACAGCAAATAAGCCCAAGGGTATAAACAAACTAATGAAAACTTTCATATTCCTGAATGTCACAGCAATGGTAGCCTCACATCAGTTGCATTTGGAAGGAGAAATCTTAATGTTTCTTTCCTGTCTTCATTGCCTAATATCAACTCAATGATGCAATTATTATACAATTATTCTTAATTTCTATTTAGGAATTAAATTTCAATCATTTTCATTTCAGGTCGTTAAGAATATTATGAAAACAACCAGGCTTACCATGGTTATCTGTCAGAAGTACTCTCTTCAACAATTTATGCCTCATTTTATTTTAGTGGGGAAACTGTCTGATACCAGCTTATTTCAAAAATAGAGAAACAAAACAAAAACAAAGAAGGTTAAAAACCCAGACAAGATAGAATCCGGAATTTAAGTGTTTTTAGTAGATTAAAAAAGTCTTTGTGGAATTATTCAGCCACAACTAAGTACATGTCAAACAATATTTGGAAAATAACAGTAATATTTGGATATCACTGTAAATTTCATAAAAATGAGATTTCCAAGAATACTGCTCTTTTATTTTAACTTAATTTTCAGGCAACTTAAGAGTGACCTGTTTATGGCAGAAGCTTTCTTAAGGAGATAAAAGAGCCCAACTATTTGTGAAAAGAGGTGAGCAGTGAACATTATTTTCTCTTTCCGTGTAAATATTATAGGGAAGTAAAGTATATGCTTATGGTTAAGAAAATTAGGTATTCAACAGAGTTATATCTAGTCTTGATATAATCATAAATTTGAGTACTCCCCAATATATTGTTGTCATTTATTTAAAAGAAAATTATATTTGATTCTTTTAATAATTGTTTTAGGAAAAAAAGGCCACATTTTGATACTGAATCCTATTTTTTTTTTGTATATTATAAAAGCACAGATTTCTGAGCATTTAAAAAGAGCTTCTGTGAAGAGATGACATAGTCATTGAGAATTCTTGAAAAGAAAATTAATATGATGTCATCAGAATAATTGAACCTTGAGTACCTTACCCTGTTATTTTGATAGATGAGTTAGAAAATTGGGGGGGGGGCACACCAAAGAAAACACACTTATCGTATAGACACCCACACACTACCCTGTGCTCACCATTCCTACTACAAATAAGAATAATGTCTGTGATAGCTGACCCTAACCAGTGCCTTAATTAACTGGTATTAAGTGGTAATTAAGATGATGCCAGTTAAGTTTTAATTTTAAAAAATTAAGTACAAACTCAGTTATTCAATAAAGAGTTGTAGTCATTTGGTGTGTTTCTAGGTGCAGAATATAGCAATTTACTATTGACAAGCACTAACGGACGAGGTCATTTCACAAGTATAGTGTGGACAAAGGTGAACCGGGCAACTGATGAAATCTGTGGCCAAGGCGAAATAGCAATCTCTGAGCCAAACGGTAATAAAGTTACTGAAATGAAGCAATGTAGTTTCTACACTGAACTGTCATAAAGGAGGATATGGGCTTCAAACTGGCATGTCACGAGTAATTAAAATATTATTTCTCTTTTTTAAAAAGTTCCAAATGGCTTGAATAGTCTTATCGATTTTTTATTCAAACAGCTAAAAGTGAGGTTAGGAGGACGCTGCCTGACTGTAGCGAAGAGTGGGCAGTGTCGAGGTTTGGAGGGATGGAGGGCGAGTTCTGCAAGGGCAGAAAAAGGAAAAGAAAGTAGATGTATTAACACACTGGAGACAATGAATGCTTCCACAAACAGAAGACTACACTGCCCCAAAGGAAAAAAGCTAAAGGGATTCAGAAGTTACCTACGATATGAACACTTAAAAAGCAACGGCTGCACATTGACTATATTGTTCACAGGGATACAGAAAGTTTCTATGAGACAAGATGACAAATGTAAAGTTCTCAAAATAGATTTCTCCTGAAGATTCCAAGATATTCGCTATACAAGTCTCTCCAATTGATCCTCGAGTTGAAATGACTGGCTTTTCTGGTCAAATACTTGGTCAATTGATTCAGGACAGGTGTGACTGATACTGTTAAGTGCCAGCATAAGTAAAGCTTTAAGAAAATGCATTCGTTTTGTGTGCCTAGCTTTCCCCCGCTAGGAGAGACTGAGCTTCTTGCTAATAAGAGATAAAACCTGTTACAGCCACCTTTGGTATCATTTTTGCTATTCTCATCTTGAAAATAAAGCAGATCAGATATTTTTATGTGTATCAATGATTTCCATGACACGTTATGGAATCAGAAACCTTACAGCTAGAAATAATCAAAAGATCATCAGACCCAGGCTCCTACCTTACCTTAAATATGAGTGACAAGGCTCTAAACAGTAGTGAAAAACATGTTTGAGAAAAAGGACTGTGAAAATGGAGATGGCTGTTCTGTATATGCATGCTTGAGTGTAAATCTTCACACAATCAGGGTGCCATACTGAGGACTCGGCTTCCTCATACAGCCAAATTTCCATTGACACCACATAACTTGGCCCTTGGCAAATACAGAGAAGGAACACATCCACCTTGCAGTAAAGTGAGCTGTGCAGCCCAAATCCAAATCCAGACACTCCTTAGCAACAACGCACTCCTCTTTGCAATGAAAACATTCCTAGAAGGTAGTATTTAGCCATAAACAGCTTCCATACCAATTCTTTATGTAATCCACTTTGCAACTAGCTAATTACATGTGATCACCTTTCACTTAATTGAAACTACACTCACATTATTCAATAATTAAATGATTTGTCTAAGGAGAAATATAAAACACAAAACAGTTCATTTGGAAAGGATACAAACAAATCACTAGGCACCCAGGACCCAAATCAGAGAATCAAGAGGACCTTAGTTTTAATAGGAGAAAGGCCAAAGGTTTGGAAATTATTACTATTATTTTTATTCCCTCCAAAGCTTGATCCCATGTTACAAATTACAGCATTCCCCACTGAGCTGTTGGGCCCAAGAAGCGATTTGCTATGTGATCAAGGATCTATCTGCACAGGACATTACAGACCTCAGATTCCACTACCCGAGAAGCCCCCTCTTGCCAGTATGTGCCCAGCCCCAATAAAGCAAAATAAACATAGAACACACATGCTCCCGGAATGAAAGTTGGCTTTCTTCTCATATCTATGAGCAAAAAATAGAATGGTGTTTTAAAATGGTCAGGCCAATCAATTTATTTTTTCTCTCACTCTTGGAAGCTCCAGGAGGAAAAGAAAAGAAAAAAAAAAGAAATACACTAGCCGGATGTAAACTGTTATTTATATTTATTTTCTCACTGCTTTACAAATGTTAACATATGCTGTCATATGACAGCCCATAAAGAAAATAACAATACAAATTTTAACCGAATAAGGAATGTTCGATTAAAACTAATACACAATTGACGGCAACTGTTTCTTTACTATGAAGCAAATGATAGGTATTTGTAAAATCTTCCCTAAAGTTGTGTGTCTGCTACACAAATTTTAAAAATTCTGTGCCAATGTAGCGAGATCAGTTAATGTTACAGTAGTAATCATTAGAGTTCTGACAAATAAAATACCCTCCTGATGCAGAAAGCAATTGTGTCAATGAGCAATCTCCATTTCTTAAGAATAAAAGTCATCCATACAATTCTCCAAAACTGTGAAATTCCAGCTTGGAGGTCTATGGTCCTTAGAAAGAAATATAAAGTAAGATTTAGCAAGGATACAAGCTACCCATTAGTGAAAAATATGAAGATTAAGCAACCTCTAGACTGTCCTTGGTTTATTTTGCTTTTTATTTTGGTAAGGCTAAATGACCTTCCTCAACAGGAAATAAATCTGTATGGAGCTGAAAATCATAGGCAATTAATGCACTGACCAACAAGAGAGTCCTCTCAAATTATGGTTTTAGATGTACCAAACGCAGGTGGAAATGTGTTTGTGAAAAGCAAGGTAAAGCAAAACCCAGGCAGACTTGCACTACTGCTGTAGAACAGAATTGAGTTTAGTTCTGTGCAAGATCTCATGCTGCCTGTCTGTGACATAACAGTGTCAGCTAAATGAAAGGTTTTATTTAGCGCCAATTTTAACAAAACCCAATGTTTAACTTATGACACAACAGGGATTTGGAGGTCTTCCTCATCACCTTAAAAGGAAGTAAACCAGAATCCAGCATGAGATGAAGGTGCCATTTCATCTTGTACGGTTCCCACCCCCACCCCAGGTAATAACTTATTTATTGGTAAAATAAAGACCTATAGCATTAGCTAAAGAGACACAATTACAAGATTACATGGAGTCAGTGTTCACCTGTACACCATGGTTTGTCTGACCACAAAGAACCATCCGTTTCAAATCTTTTCATTTCATACAAACTCTTTATTGCTTCACTAAAACTAAAATCTACACACTTGTCTGTGTGTGCACGTGCGTGCACACACACACAACGTGAGGAAGAAAGAGCATTCTGTTTTAACCACAGAGCAGCAATAAAATCAAATATCCTTTCTATACCAAAGGCATCGCCTGGATTAGAAGATACTTGCCGATTCTCAAAGCAAGTCCAGTTACCATAACAAATGTACATTTTACCAGCCTTGGAATTCTAATTGTGTTTAATACAGTTTCGTGTTGCATCAAAGTACAAAATCAATACCATTTGTCCAGCTCACAGGAAAAATGGAATCTATAAACGCCTCTTACTGAGTAATTAAACACCTATTATTGTCATGGGTAGTGAAACAATGAATATGATAAGATAAATTTTTGCAAGAAAATACTGCAGTGATTAATACCTCCCTGCGTATTAAATAAAAATGACTGCCTTTTGTGCAGAACTGCTGGCAGAAGAACGGGGACGTGAGAAGTAGTTGCCAGTGCCACAATAACAGGCTAACCTTGAACTGAACTCTTTTCCTCAAGAAATTAAATGCTGTAGCAGGACTTTAAATCCCCCCACTTAGAGCTCATTTGTGCGCCATGTAACCTGCAGTTCCTGAAAAGAACTCATTATCTTCAAAAGGAGAATCCCTTTATAATTTCTTTATGAATGTATATATTGTTTCTACAAAAAAAGTATTTCAGGGTCCAAAAAGGATAAGAATATTAACAGTGTAAGCAAGGCAGAGACTTGTACCAATCAGATACCATTTCTACTTCCAGGAATTCAAGTGCAGAATGCAATCTGTTTTGGAAAACTGAACATTAGATTGAGAATGAGGTTAGAGGAAATGCATATTTAGAAAAAGAGATTAATCTGTGAGACTGATGCTAACGGTCCTGCTTATTCTGGTGCTGGAGTTCCTGTGTTTTTGGGTCTCTCTGTCTGTCTGTCTCTGTGGCATAGGTATGATACCCCTCATTCTACGCACACCCCCCATACATACACACACACACACACACACACACACACACACACACACACACACTCCCCACCTACCGCATGGTTCCTCCATCATCGCTTTGCCTTTTTTTTTTTTTTTTTAAACTTAAGAATGATGTACCGGGAAAAACTACAAAGTACAAAAGATGAATCTATGGATGTGACACTTGTAAAGGGTAACCCTATTTCACAAGTGAGATGGGACAAAAAAGAAAGAAAAAAAGGCCACTGAAGCAATAACTGCTCACTGAATTACCATTAAATTCTAAGATTTACAATCCAACGTACAGTAAGTGCATATCTAATGGAGTTTGTCCTCTAAAAGAATATAAAGTGAATCTTTGCAGCATAAGATGTGTGTAGATGATGTATGTTTCTTTTAATCCAGTTTTTAAATTAAAGACAAAAAAGAGTTCAAAACACACAAAAAAAGAACACATTGATGCAACACCAGCAAAACCCCGAGGCAAACTTAGAAGCTTACCTAATTTTAAATGCACTTTATAGTAACTATTCTCATCTTCTATCAAACTGAATTCATTCCTCCAAAGACAAAAGTAAGACATATAATCAAATAAGTAGAGCAAAACAGAAGTCATGATATCTTTCACACAGCATTAGTACATGAACAGTTAACCTTTTTGAATCGTGTGTCAAATTAAAAAAAAAATCCTGAATCCAAATGATTGGTTATAAATTGCTACATTTTTTGCTGAAGGAAAAAAATAAGACAGAGAGTTTGTTAGTAGTATTGAGTCATTTAATAAAGGCAAATAAATTCGTATGTTGACAACATGGAGAGAATTCAAATATGATACTAATGTAATCCAATAGCAACAATATTATGACTATGTTCATTTCTATTAACACAAACAACCCCCAGAAAGGAATTTACTATTTTGGAGCAATATCACTTAAAATACTCTAATTAATTCTTTAATAACCATTAAAAAAAATTCTAATCATCATTCTCTATGCTGCTTTCTAAAGGAAACATTCATGAGATAACTCCCATTTTCCACCTCACGACAAACTCTTAATAAAACCTATCATATCATGGATAATATTTTAGCAAAAGCTTTCTGGAAGAGGAAAATTGATATAAGGTAGCTTAAGTAATGTTATTAGATGATTTATTTTATTTAGATAAATAGGTCTTTTTTAAGCAGTATCTCAGAAGTCGCTGTCCTTGAATTAAGTAATATATAAAACTATTACGCCGATTTTGCAAACTTATGCTTTGCTCTTCTCACCTCTTCCCCACATGATCTGAATTTTATTTTAAAGGATTAACAAGTAACACATATGATCGGCAATGATATCCTTGTTCTTTTAAACCTTAGTGAATCAAGTCTGCTAAAGGTGAAATAGTGGAATTATCAGTACAAGTGGCTGTGTCATCAGAGCCTTCAGAAAGGTGCTGTATAGAAACGCCTAAACAAACAGCAGCATAAAGGATTTTATAGATGAGATATATACGTACAGATCTCTCTCTTTCATACACACACACACACACACACACACACACACACACACACACAGAGCCTGACTCTGGTTATTAAAAATATAAAACAGATTCGCTACTGTATATAAACCAAAAGGTATTTGTAATCCCCCTATCACATTAATTTTAACTTTAACGCTAGTTTAAACGATGCACCGTTTTCTGCCCCCTTTTGCCAAGATATGTGAAAGATCATCTTAAAAATCAGTTGGTTAAAGCCCCTCTCTATGCTACAGTGAGCCGGAGAATTTCCAGCATCTGATGAAGACCAGTGGACCACCTGATACTTTTTCAGCAGGGTGATAAAATTGAAGGATGGCTTTGATTTGCTTGAAGGATTACTTCCCTTACTTAATTGTTTAAAGTGCATGGTATTAACACAAAGAGGGGGGAAAGAAGAAAATTAAGGTGACTGTAGAGCCCAAGCTAATTGCAAGCTGATTAGATTGTGCCATGCAAGAGCTCTCCCTCCGTTACATACCATCACCAGCTCTGGTCTTTTCCACCCTGCTGCTGCAGCAAACAAGCTGATTTGCTAACAAAGTGGTCAGCTCGGGCACTCGCACAGCAGCTCACGGGGTCCACAGACGGCTGGCTGCTCTCCATGCAGAGAATCTCGAGCTCCATTTTCCAATCTGATTACACGGCTCCTTGTTCCAGCAGCCTTAAACCTTCATGGCAGTTTACCAACATTTTCATCACTTTTTTCTTTTACAAAGCAAAAGAACTGATAAGCTCTCAGGTACCCAGGATCTCATAGTCAATGGCTGGCCAGCAGCCAGCATTCCCTCACCACACAACTGCTTCGGGCCACACTGCATAAAGCAGACAGGATTTACCAAACAGCACAGAACTATTTGAATTTTGCCATGTGTACAAGGAAGCAACATGTTTCTGTCCTTACAGACGTCGACTGTTGTGTCTAATCGCATCTAGGAAATACAGAGACCTAATAAGTGCTCTGCCTGCCCCCGCCCCCATAAAAAAGAGGCACTGCAAAGCAAACCAATGAACATATGCCCATGAATTCACTATTCCCCTAACCGATGTGCTTGGGGACTCTGCCTGGTAAACGCAAAGCACTAATAACTGTTTTTAAAAGTCCCGGTCTGGTTACCTGGACCAATTACCTCATTGACCGTGAAAATGATCCTAGTGAGTTTTCATTAAAATCTAAAATTTTGTGGACTACACAAAACACCTGATTAGCATCTTAAAACTTTGGCAACCCCCTAGAACTTTAAAAAAGACACACCAAAAGATGCAGAAATGAAGCACAAAATCTATCATCTGAAACCACCTCATGAGAATTCATCTTACTCCCTTGAATTCCCAGAAATCACATCATGCAGTTAGCAGGAGTATCTATGTAATACATTCACGTTCAGAAGTTTAAAACAATGACTGCTCTAACATTTCAAGTAGAAAACCTATGTGTAGACTCTTCCTCCTATGTAATATTTTAATTCATTTTTACCTATAGCCCATAGGCCTAAAATGTAAAATAAAGATGGGCCTAAAATGTGAGCTTTACAGTGAGATAATGTAAATGTTCACTTACTGTCTGCTTCCGTTCAATCAAAAAACAATAAACAAAAAACAATAACAGAGCCTCCTTCGGCCACGGTCAATAACTTTCTAACAAAGATGAGGAAAAGAAAAATGGCTTTTAATGGCTGCGGCTCTTCCTGGTTTGTTTTTGCATAATATTGATCAATAGTAAAGGGTTTGGAAGGGGAGGGGAGGGGATGGAGAGGAGTCTACAGTTATGGGAAATATGTACAACTCAGCTCGTACAATGCCTCAGTATGCCAGCTCACCAGTGCGCTGACCCTCTCTGTATCTTGGAGTCATTAGCTGGAGTCCCAGCCCTGCCTCCAGGACGAGGGGATTTGAACTCACACACCGAAGTGGGGAGATTCGGGATTCTGAGCCTGCCAGACAGAAGGGTCATTCCTCTTCACTGATGAGGATGCTTGTCCCCTGGGGAGGGGAAAACTGGATGAGTGACTGTCGCAAGATTCAGGCAATGGGCGTGCTGCTGACTCAGGAATGGACTCTGACAGCCACCCTGCTTCAGTCCAGCCGCTCTGAGTGGGAGCGATTTTAGGGCAGCAGCATTGACAGGTACATGCAAAAGTTACGGGAGAATGGAAAAGAGAGGAAAGAGGGAAGGAAGGAGCAAATGCAACAGCAACTCCTTTTTGAGACATATGCATACAAGAAATAAACATTTTTCCTTAATGCAAAGTTGCCATTGCCCAACAGACAAAAGATGTGTTTGTGGATGGGCATATTTAGAACACCCACAGCATTTCTGAGTGGATTTTAAAAGAGGACGTGCATTTAAAAAACTGATCGACTAGGCTGACGTGTACATGTGCACATCCACAATACTGTAAAACTGTATAAACTCACAGAAAGTATACACACCCACCCATACATATATTTGCATGTGGGTGGTATTCTGCATAAATGACTGTCAACTTAAAATGCCATTCTCTAATTTATACGCAAATTCTACCTCTGGTAAAATAAAAACATATTTTAAGCGGCTTATAGTGCCAACACATTATTCCCATGAATGATTCCTAGTAAACTATTTATGCCAACTGTGGTGAGTTTTTTTTTTTATATTTATTGGATGGTGAACGAAACCACTTAAACTACAGTTGTCTGTATGAATCAGTAATTTTCATGTTTCTAATTAAAATGTAAACAGCGTAATGAAGACATCAAGTTTTTAGGCAAATGTCTCTTCCAGTGCCACTTGGGGTATGATAATTACTGGAGCAGATCTGTGGATGCTTCTGAATCCCCTACAAGTCCAGATTAAAAGCATTACTGCTAAACCTGGCTTTTCACACGAGGGAATTGTGTACTCTAACCCATTCCCAGTTTGCTCACAGATGCACAATAGCCACCTTTAAAACCTGGTCATTAAAAAAAATCAAAATGGAAAATAACAAATGAAGTAATTTATATTTAAAATGTTGATTATAAAACATTAACTGGCAATCAAAATGCTGGAACCAGATCTACTCTGATCTGATTCCCTGCCATTAGCTTCTTGAAAAAAAAAAAGAAAAAGAAAGAACAGAAAAACAGAAACCAAACAGTGTCTACCCTAAATTTCTAGAGCCCAGGTCTGGGTTGAGGGGTGAAGCAATAAACTGATTCCAGATTCAAAGATAACATTAACTTCCAAGATTTATTTTGTTTAGATAAACAGTTTAAATGAAACAAGTTCACAAAACACAAAATAGCAAAATTTTAAAATAATATATAATCCATGGAGTAAAAATGTGTCATTTTCCCTTCTTATATTCAAGAATGTAAAAGTGCCTTTGATATGAAGCTGTAATCCGTTTTCATTTTTATTTCAGCATCTATTTCTCTCAAATTCGTCAAAATTTATCCTAAAGCAAATGACCTCTTACACATGCTGAATACATACATCACCTCTTCTGCCTACAACTGTTAATTGAACTTCTCTCTGAAGCCTATTTTTCCAAGTTAACCAGTGTGCTTGCTTTACATATTTACTACCTAGCACCTGAACAGTTCCTTTCTAATATATATATATATATATATAAAATTCTGTACCACCCCTCCCTCCATACACCCCTTAGAACTATTGCAGCCACACTTGCGGTTGAGTAGTTATAGCTGAAATCTGCAGTGATATGAAAAGTCTAAAATGTAGGATAAAAGGAGGATTCCTTCCCCCACATCCCACCCCCTGTCCTCTGGACTCAAAGTCCACAGACTGACTGATATGGCCACTTTTCATATTATTTTTACATAAATGCTAGACAAGCATGTTGCTAAGGTTGGCTGTGGAATTGAAAATGGATAAGAAATGTGAGTATGTATGGGGGAGTTACGTGAGGCAGAGAAAGAGGGCAATTTTTGCACTGTTATGTTTTATCACTAAAGTAATGCAGACAAACAAATGTATATCCACCATCCTGGGGTCAGAGGGAATGTTTAATCTAAAAGCGTTCTGTACCACTTTTCCATCTGAAAATATATCAGCCTTTTTTTTTCTGATTTGGGCATAGAGACATAGTATTTTGGGGTGGGGAGAGGGTGGGACATGGAGAAAGAGAGGATCTGAACAAGGCAGATTTTGGTGACGTTTAAAATTTTTTTAACACTCTGGGGGTTTTCTGAGGAAGAGAAAGCTGATTAAACAAGGCCAAGTGTTCTGTCAGCTTAAGGGTGATATCATAGTTGTGTTCAATATCAGAAGTGTTGCGAGTACAGGCATCATTTCTATTCGCTTTGTGCCAGAAAGGTAAACACCGGATTGCACTGTGGATTAAAACAATAAGAAATCCCTTTCCTCTCAGGCTTTCAAGGCTGTGTTAATCGGGTGTAATTTTTAATGAACACTAGCTGCTTGGTACTCATTCAAGACATTTCATTAGAAGGTTATTCATTTAAAAATCAACGTTTCAACCATATCAAGCTGTAACCTTTCTTGAAATGTAAATGAATGGTTTAAATGAGAAGATTAATAAAGAAGGGATGTTCCAATTCCAAGCATGGCATGCTATGTATTTTTAAATTTGTCTATGCCAGATGCTGTCAGTCAGAACAAAAAACTGTCCAAGCAGACAATCTGTGCGTCTGAATGTTGATCATGGTGGAAAGTACAGGGGGGGCGGGGGGAGTGTGTCAAGGATTCATGGTCCTTCATCTTTGCAGTAGAGCAAACACGTCTCTCAGTATAGCGACAGACAGCTGCTTCCACTTTCTAATGTGCCCTAACTTAGATCACTGAAAGAATTGTCAGCGCTCAGAGAAACACACAAAGATAACACAGCCAGCTGCCATGGAGGGGAAAACAGCACAGCTCAGAAGAAATGGGATTTGTTCCATTTGCATGATGCGGCCTCCCCTGGGCCCCTTTCTTTCAAATCCAAAGCACAAAAGACAACACTTAACATATTTGCTTAAAGATGACAACCTCATGTTGATTTCATTTGGATGTAACAGTGTCAGGATTACAGATATAAGAATATATTATATCTGTAACAGAGACTGACAAATGTACCCATCAGTGGAACTGTCTGATTCATCTGCTTATACAGCCATTTTACCATCCCAAGGGTGCCATCTAAGTAGTAACTTTAGAAGACTGAAGGTCTAATTTTATTACACCACATTTCAACCTACTAAACAATATTATTTCTAAAATAGATCATTTTTATTGGAAGTCTCCCTGATGAAAAATCCAGTAGACACCAGAGAATTTATGAACTGTATGGGTCCTTTGAACTCAATATACTGCCCATTTTAAACAACTTTTCTTGCTGTATGGCAAAATCCTAGTATCGAATAAGTGAAAGTTAGAGAGAACATGTATGTTTTGAATGTCTAAGTACATTGATATACTAAACAGATTTTACAGATATAGAGAGGGGGAGAGAAAGAAACTGATTGATTATATGGACAACTATAAAATCAGGTCTTACCTGGTCCATTTGAATAAACTCTTTGTAACCACTTACTTCTGTCTATTCCATTATATGTCTTCCCTCAGTATAGCATGCACACTTCAGTAGCAACTATATGAATAATCATTGCCTGTCAATATCTTTTGGACATATACTCAATCTAATTTCCAGTATTCTTTAGGCAGGGGATAAGACCAGAGAATGATTTAAAGCTAAATTGGCTAGTCTCTATTCATTATAATATGTACGGCTTAGGAAAAAACAGGATTCTGATCTGAAGCCTACATACTTTTACAAATCTTTATTCTGTATGGCTTTATGGATTCTGACTTCCTTTTTTAAGCAAATAAACAGATAGAGGAAGATGTGACTGAACTGATTTATTTGCATCTACATTACTCCGAGTTACCTGATTGGAAATCTGGGGGTGAGAATGGAGACACAAGGAACAGGTAGAGAGGAAACCACCATTCTCTTCACACATGCAGTACACACACAGACACACATACACACACATACACATATAAACGCCCGGGCCACATTCAGCCCCAGAGCCCACCCAACTGACTTCCCATAATAAATGCTGGCTCCCTATGCTCTTGCTTTGTCCAAAGGAACGCTCTACTGCATGTTGCTATTTACTGGCAACAGTATAATTCACTCATTTGGTCTTGTTTTATAAAATAGAGTTAACTGCTATATGTGAAATTTCTGCACAGCAGATGGTTACCAATCATTATTTTCCATTTGTTTAGTTTCTAGTAAGAACAAGGGAAACTGTGGAGCAGTGATGCAAAGAAAACTAGCAGCCTGCATGATAACCCAACCAGTGCCAGAAGACACATTAAAAAAAAATGACTTTTATCACATAGTAGATCAAGGCTAAATATAATTTTGAGGGATGGGGAGACGTTATTTCCCCCACCCTCATCCATAAAGGAAAATGCCATTTAATAATTTATTTCTTAGTATAAAATCCTCTAAGAATTAGCCTCTCTATTTTTTTTAAGTGATCAAAGTTTCTAGAAGCAACTTATTATAACCATTGTTTGTCATCACCCACACTGAGATCACTTTCCTTACCTCTAAGTGGCCCAGTTGTCCAACAGAAACATGGGAAATAGGAGCCATTTGTGGACAAGTGCACATGCACAGAAAATTAAGCTGTAAATATCTGGGCTGGGTTATTACTAGAATCTGGAAACATCTGGGGCTACAGAACAAGCCAAGCCCCATTTCCACAATGTCCAGGTAATTGCTTAAATGATTTATACCTTACTGTTTCTATTAAAAATGTCTTTAAAGAGAAACATTTGTAGCCTCGGTTCTGCAATAAAAACTGGTATCTGATTTCACTCGTACAAAATCTTGTGAAAGACGTTGCATTTCTTCAAGGACATGTGCATGACACGAAACTGAACCCTGGACAAAGGTGGGAGTGCTAAAAGAAGGCGTGGTCAGTCAAAGAAAATAATCATATCAGGCAAGCAAATTTTAAGTGACTTAATTTGTGATTAGTTTTTATTCTAATCCAAAGAATGCATTTTTAAAAATCCTCTTCATGCACATCTGACACATATATCCAAGCCATTTTAGGGTGAACTATACCTCAATATCCATTTTCAATTTCAGTTTTAACTAATTCCTCATAAATCTTGTTTACTGAGTCTTCAACTGAATATCATGCCAAATCTATCACCTAAGGGACAAATAAGTACCACCTCCCAGATAGACCTGGGCCACTTAGTTAAGAATTTGGAGAGATTTAAATTGGCTCACTTAGATGGTGTCTGTATGGAGCTGCTAACTGGCCCATTCAGAATGAAAGAGCCATCGACGCTGTCAGCTGCGTCATAGGTTTCTCTTCTGAATGCATACACACACACACACACACACACACACACACACACACACAGAGCTGTATTCAGTTGAAATAATTTTGTTTTATTTTAGATTTTAAGCCAAGAGGACGATTATAGCTTCATATTCTTCAAGAATTGCCATGTCTAGACCTAACAAAAAATTCAGTGACTGACAGCTGTCAGCTATGCTTATGACGGCAAGAGAAAAAAAAGAACAGCAACAAAATAAACTATTGACCACTGGCTTTTAACCATGGCTCATCTTCAGTGACCACCTACTTACATGACTACCCTCTCTGGGGAATCACCCTACTTTTTTCTACGAGAGAACTAAAGGAAGAATAGCTGATATTTTAGGTGTGAGGAATCTGCGTGGATATTTTTATTTATTTACTTTCAAACCCCCCAACTTCCTGATTATAATCAGGTAGAATTTTAAACCTATGTCTTTTAAATCCTCCCTTGATTTAGTCTGGTTGTTGGCAAGCCATCATTATTATGGCTTTACAATTCATAGTCGTTACTCTCAATCTCATGGATTTCAACTTATAGTTAAGCAATTTTAACTTGCTTGAAGAGTACTGGTTTCCAGAAAACCAGAAAAGCTAATTTAACAAAGGAACTAAATAGATTGTTGCCGTCAAACTGCAAAAATGCTCTTGCTACTTTTAACCTATTGCTTCACAATCTTTATTATTCTACCTCTAATGTACTATAGTTCTTTAGTACTGAAGCTCTTTGCTGAAGATGCAGTGTTTTCATGCAACTGACCAAACAACATTTGTCCACTGTGGCTCACTTAACAGTGTATCTTTGTAATAATTCAGGTTCAATGATCAGCATTGCAGATATTTTCTTCTACATGGAGTATATGAGATCAACCTAGATTTCAATATGAAGTAGTAAGATAGCATCTAGAACTTTTCAGATTTGAAGAGACCAAATTGGAAGAAAACCAGTGAGCTTTCAGTAAAGGTTATAGGTTTCCTTAGTAAAATTGTGTTTTTAGAAGAATGAGAATAGAGTCTTTGTTTTATCTGTGTTCTTTCATGAAGCAATGTGAACAAGTGCTTTTCTCTAGTACATCTATCTTTAGGTTCAAATACACAAATATAAAACAGAAACTTTGTAAAATATTGTTGACTAACACATTACAATTTCAACATTTGCTCAAACTAAATTTCCCTTAGAAAATTTTGTAATGCTATATGCTGTAACATTAGTGACAGGTTTAAGAAAGAAACTGACCCTTCCACTAACACACAAACTGAGCGGGTGACGCATTTGAACCACTAGAAGATAGGGTCACTGGGTGTAACCCCAGCTAAATTGTTTACTGCCCAGTACTTAATACAAAATAAATGAATAGTGTCAGACATTAAATACGAAACAAAAGTATGTCAATTAAAGTGTTAACCAAAGACATTCACAAACTACAGAGTCAATGAAAGTTATCATATCAACTATAGATCAGCTAGTTTGCATCTTACTTCTTATCACCCTAAGTACCATCATGTTCCCAAGGCAATGTTTTGAGTACCACCAGGCACATATTTGCACACTGCCTATTTATCAGAGAAAGGACAAAATACAAAGAAATGCCTTTGGATATGCTGATTTCCCATGTTCAACCGAAGGCTGAATAACCAAGTGTCAATCAACCTTATGTTGTCAAGAAGTTGATTTGGAAGTCTCCACATCTAATGTTTTATGATTCTATACCCTTGAATTTTTGTAACTGCAAAAACAAAAGGAAAAAAATATTTAAATATGTAAAGCATAGTGATTTGAGGCCATGTGTTACTGCCTGTAATCGAAATAGGTTACAGAGTTTTGTTAAAGATACATTATAATGTTCTGTTCTGTTTTTATAAAATAGTTTAAATGCTCTCCTACCCAGAGATATAGGAGAAAATAGAATAAATAACTGTAAGCCCTTTCTTAGGTATATAATTATAAAACTTTTGTTTCAGAAATGTAAGAAGATTGTAAAGTCTTTCTTTAGTAATTAAAGAATACAGACATTTCATTTTTTTTTTGCGGTACGCGGGCCTCTCAGTGTTGCGGCATTGCAGAGCACAGGCTCCGGACGCGCTGGCTCAGCGGCCATGGCTCACGGTCCCAGCCGCTCCGCGGCATGTGGGATCTTCCCGGACCGGGGCACATCCCCCGCATCCCCCACATCCCCCGCATCGGCAGGCGGACTCTCAACCACTGCGCCACCTGGGAAGCCCAGAAATTTCATTTTTTAACGAAATACACAATGTTAATATATCTGTTCTTTAAGTACTTTTAAAAGCATCTTCTAGTTTTTTAAAGTAAGATTAATAAAAGATGAACCAAGTGACAGTCTCCTACATTTCTATTGATTCATTTCACCAAACATTTATTGAACACCTACTATATAGGTCCTGCTCTGTATACACACGTTGAGGAGATTAAAAATAAAAAATGAATCACATGTAGTCTGCTCTCAGGAGTTTACAATTTCATAAATGAGAAACAAAAATGCCCAGCAATCTATAGAGGAAGAAAAATGATGGCAAATGATTGAAAGGAGATTTTTTAAGTGATTAAGGAATATCAAGCAGACGTTGAAATGGATCCTCATTAGGGTGGCTCAGGAAGTTTTCATAGATGATGCAACATTTGAGCTAGATGTCAAAGTCCTGGTAGGTTTTCGACAGGTGGAGGAGAAGAGCATTCCAGGCGGTAAAAAGAAGATGAACAAAGATTAGTTAGGGATAAAATTAAAAAAAGATGGAGTTGTTTCCAGTATGATAAACATCCAACTTTCATACTGATCTATAATTTTGACATATTTTAAAAGAGATCTGAAGTCCCTAAATCCATTACTACTTAAGTTAATCTGCTTGTCAGTCTATTTATATCTCTTACAGGGAGAAAGCACTGGCTAACTAATACTCGTCAACTCTCAAGGTATTAGAATTGCTGGCACATTTGCTTGTAACCAATTAGTAAGCATATTTAATGAATGGTTACCATCCCTCCTGAAGGGCTTAACAAAGTGATAAATGGTCCTTGAGCTCCCTTCATTATTTCCAAGACAATTTCTGGAGTTTCTTAAAAAGAAACAAAAAATCACTCAGCCATTGGCCACCAGCAAGGTTCCAAGTGACTCAAGCTCACTAGTTGATGACCAAGCAATCATGAATTATATAGAACTGGAAAAAATTCTTAAGAGTCATTGGATGAACCCTCCTTTGAGGTTCAAAGAGGCTGAAGGACTTACCCAAGGTCACAAATATGATAGACTGTTGGCGTCTGCTGCTGTCACCATTGTCACTTTCCTGAGGTACTCTTACCAGCATGGTGGCAATGTCCCTAAAATTCTTCATAGATTGTTGTTGAACTTCAGCCAGATAGTGAACTATCTCTAGTACATATCATGAGTGTATTCAATTCTAAATAGATGTCTCTATTTTTGTGACTTCAAACCAGGAAGAATGAAGTTCTTAAAATTAAAACTTAAAGCAAAAAATTTAAGAGCTCATGAAATGTATAAATTTTTGGTTCAGTGAAGTGATTCTCAATCCTAACTTTACATTAGAATCACTGGGGTAGAAAAAGAAAAAGGAATTGGTTATCCCCCAAAACTTCCATCTAACTGGTCTGAGGTGGGGCTTTGACAAATTTTGTTTGGTTTGGTTTGGTTTTGGTCATTAACATACAGCTAGCATTTACAGGGTAGATACAGAATTTATCATCAAACTATGCTCAAATCAAATTAAATCATATATCTATCTACTTTAATGACTTGACTTCTATGACAATAAACTCACTGTTTCCCAAAAAGAAGTCTTAATAAAGATATATCCTAATCCTCAGTAGATGTTCTTCCATAACTTCATGTGAGACATAACCAAACTGAGTATGTGAAGGAGAAGAGTCTAAGAGTAATATGAATCATCTTTAAAGGCATGTGTATTTTTTACACTTTTTTAAAATTATAAGGAAGAAAAGCGGGTATAGTTCTTTTAATTTGGGTTATCACAAATCCCATACATCCAAGATTTGGTATAGAACTTGCCATTTTAAAAAAGAAGAACATAATTTGTTTAGATAGTGCTGTGTGCTAATCAATGTGTACTAGTCACTAATTCCTAACAAATGAGGTTTTCTCACATAATTATATTAGGATTTGATTTTTTAAATTGCCAACCTCATTTTTAGCAACAGCTACACGAAAACAGCCCTCACCCTTAGTTTCCTTAACAACATCCCTAATTTTTTTTGCCTTTAGCTTTTTCCTCATTCCTACAAGTGGTCTTTCACCCTCTGTCCATGCCGAAAAATGCTGCTACACTTTCCTCCTAGTACACAGCCCAATAACCTCTAAATTAATTCAAGCTACCTCCTCATGATCTAAATATCATATTCCAGTGGCTCAAGTGAAATTTGATTTTCCATCTGATCAAGTAATAAACAACCCTACAGATAAATACTAGAAAGAAAAAAAAAAAAGAAAGAGAAAAAAATCTCAGTCCCTCAAAACAGTACACAGGTATGGGTAAGAATGAATTCCAAGAGCAGGAAGATGGATGAGACAGCAAGGTTTCTGGTGAGTTTGCAAACAGCAAAACAGATAGAAAACCATTCCCCCACTGGCCCCAAGCACAAGGACACCTGCAAAGTTGGCTAGTAGAATTTATAGATAAATATTTTAAAAATATGTATTTAGGTACACATGTGCATTACAATTATACACCAGCAACACCTCCTAAATCGTAGCTTAGTAGTAGTGGCATTTTGATATAGTAGTGTAGATTTCAAGGAAACGGAATTATATTGGGGTAAAATTGGGGCTTTTTGTTCATCATTATAAACAAACCTATACCACAGGTTGTACTATTCTGAGTATTTTTAAAAATAAACAATACAAAATAGTTTCCTGTAAGGTCTTTTTAACTTGATGCTACAACAAAATAAAACAAGACACAAATCAAAAAACAAACAAAACAAGTATTAGTGCATTGTATGCACTCATTGAGGACTTATTAAAAGTACATAGCATAATAAAGAACTTCCAATATTAGATTTTTTCCTAATACTTTTACAGCCTAAACATTATTGATAGAGATTTCACCCACAGTAAAAAAAAAAAAAAAAAGAAAGAAAAGAAAACAAACAAAAAAATCCCAAAAGGGATTTTGCATACGTACAGACTTTTTCTCTCTCTAGAAAGATACTACTACTCTAAACACCTATTTCTGAATAAGATTATTTAGTCCTACTATCTTACCATCCATAAGTAAATTAGTTGATTAGTTGATTGGTACTCTTAGAATTACATAAAACATATTTTTCCAATTAGGGAACACTTATATTCTTAGTACATTTAAAATCTTCCCATAGAAGGAACAAGTGCTGTTCAATTCTTAGTACATTTAAAATCTTCCCATAGAAAGAACAAGCGCTGTAGGCGTATAAAGGTCCTTCTCGTTTGTCAGACAAGGACTCAGGCCAGGCAGGGTCCCAGTGTCTACATTTCGGTCATATCAGTATTCCCCTCAAAAATGTTGCTTAATTTTCTGAATAATGCAAGCGAAGATCTCTCTTTAAAGAACTCGATACCAACACGATTGGAGTGGAACACCATGGTAAGAGGGGGTGGCGATTAGACCCATATTTTTTGTAAGTGGGGTCGAAAATTGACTCCAGATTTGTGACTCATGAACGGAAAGCCAGTTTTAATACAGATGTGCTTTAAAAAGTAAAAATGGCTATTATTCTTAACAAGTTACATATTGAGTATTATTCTTTAAAAATGACTCATAAAATATCTTTTTAAGTACTTAAAGTCATGATTATGTTCTACTCTTTTACTTCTGCTTGAATGTAATTTTTCATTTTCCAGGAAAGGACACATTTTCTAACTAACCCCGTTAACCTAATTACTCATAAAGAAATACCAAAAGCGTCCCTGACATCAATACCTTCACAGAGAAATGTATCTGTGCACGTGCACAAGAGCATCTTCCATTTAGATAATCAAAACTGTAATTTTTACTTAAAAGACTCTTTTAGATCCATGTAATTCCTGGCAGTAAAATTTATCACAAGCACTTAAAGTGTGCAAACAGTAAGACCGTCCTATTCATATCCTTATTTCTTCACATATTTAAATCCAAAAGTATTAACTGTTAAGCTTAAAAGACTAATAGGACTCTGTTTATTTTATGGTATTTGTTTGATCTTAAATGGGTATTGTAATGAAAATGCCTTCAATCTTAAAGGAACCTTTTATCCTACTCAGGATAATTATTTTGTAAGATTAAAATCAGTGAATCATACCTAATTAAGATTTATAATTTAGCATCATTCAGATATATGATCTAAGAGAAAGAGTTTATAATCTTAACTTCAATTTGAAATGGAAAGGGAGAAGTGAATACAAGGGAAATAAACAGCTCTTTGGGGCACAAGGATGCACTAATATTGCCACGTATTTACCCAGATTCCTAGTTTAATCTTTTTTAAAGCTAAACAACTAATACGAAAACACAACATACTAAAGGATAGGAGTAAGGTGGGAAAAGATGGTTCCCAAATTAAATTATACTACTAGAATTTGTAGATAGGTTATACAACATAGAATATTTAAACATATGCATTGTGGCTAACTGCCTCTTAAAAAAATTCAAATTCACAATGTCTTTAATGCAAAAGATTTCTAAACTGTGGGGTGAATTTATAATTAAATGGGACACTGTTGTAATAGTTATTTCCAATCCTTTCATTAAAGTACATGTCAACCGGGAGAGCAATGCCTTCTTATTACACAGGGCAAAGATTTTTCTTCTTAGAAGGTCTCATATATAGGATTTCTCTCCACCAAGACTAACGAGGCATTCAAAATAAGTTAGGTTTTTCTCTTTCTTCAGAAATATCTTTAAAGCTCCCTCCCCTCCATCAGTCTTGGATTACATAAAAGAATAGTTACTTTTCTGAGCTCTTTGATATTGTTCTTCCTGGCAGAGTCATCTGATGTGGGAAATATCTTTTGAAAATAAATGGTGCAACTTCAAGTACACTCAGATCCATTACTTGCTGGACATTCCATCGTATCTGAAAAAGCCGCTTGACTTCAAAATTTAGTTTTAGGGTTCTCAATTTGAAGCTTGATCTCATTGAGAAGTATCTTGGGAAGCAACAATGTAAACGTTTTATCCACCCATCAAGTAGACTGTTCAAACCAAGGCGGAAAGGAGTCACAGATGGTGACTACATATTTCAGGGGGAAGGGGATTGTTCTGGTTTAAGTTCACCGTTTGAATATAACATCCTGCAAAGTTAATGTTACTGCAAGAGTTACTTTTCATCTTTAACACAGCTGTCACCACATGTTTATACAGCTACAATGCCACTTCCTAATGTCAAAATACCAATATCGCTGCTACTATAACAAGGTAATTATTTTTGTGTTTGCCCATCTTCCCTGACTCAATGAGTTGTGCTTTTATTTCTCAATGGTCAGAATTTTCTATATTTTTAGATAACTTAAGATTCTACATTAAAAATACTTATTTCACTTGTGCTTGAAACTTAGGTGGCATAGCGGTACAAATCAACAGAGAAACTCTCAGGCTCTTGTTTCAAATCTTACTAAAATCCTCCCACCCTAATCGTTCTGTGCCTGGGGAATACATATTTAAGTATGTAGCTGCCTGCAAACAATTACAAAACAGAGTTGCTTTTAAGAATATCTGCACAAAAATTCAGGTGATATATGGGAGCACATCAGGCAAAAGGCAACGTAAGATAAAGGCAAAGATTTCAGTCACCAGTTCACGTATAGAAAGAGCAGAAGATACCTAATGGTCCAATTTTCCCACCGAGGCTCTTACTCAACAACCACTAGCATCTCTTTAGGCAGAGGCACGTGGAATCACTGTGGACTAGTCAAGTCTCCACGCAGGAAACCCAGTGACTTCCACAAGGTTTGTGGGTAATGAAGGCAGGGCCTGCTTCATTGCCCTGCGACCTGGACAGGCCCACAGGTCTCCCACAGGGAAGGGCCCTGCACTTGGTTTAATCTTCTGCTCTTGCTGTCTTGAACTCTTAATAATTTTTGAACAAGGTGCCCCACATTTTAATTTTGCACCAAGCCCAGAAATTATGTAGCCAGCCCTAGGTGAAGGTGACAATGTGTGCTGACGGTAAGCATCATAAATCAGAAGAATTGTAAAAAGTTTACAGCAACATCTAGAAACCCATGGCTGTACATTATACTACTTTAAAATTATTATTTTGAATGTTACTGTTTCCATGAATAATATTTCCTAAAACCAAAGCATGAAAGTAGAGGTCACTCATTCTCAGATGAGTTTACTGTCATAAGTATATGGCATTTAATCAATTGTCAGTTGCTTAAAAAGCATCCAATTGACATAAGGCAAACATTAGATGGGGGGAGGTGTGTGTTTGTTTTTGTTCTTTTTTGATGAGTAAAGTAAAATTCAGTTTCTGTTCTCTTGCCTGAAATATATCCACAAGTGGAATGGAATAAATGTATAAATTACCAGCCGAAATAAAAACTCATAAGGAACTGGGTAAAGGTATTCTCAATGTTAAGATATTGGGCAAAAGAAAACATAAATTTTATAAGTATTTTACATTATGTTTTCTACAGTAAGAAAATGCTTTTTGTAAGTTATATATCACTTACTCATATGAAAATAAGAACAAAATCCTAACAAGAAGCAAACTTTCCAATCTTACTTAAAAAATACTTTCTAAAAAAGATTTCCCAACTTAAAAGTATAAATACTGAAGCCAGGTTGCAGGGTAAAAAAAGTTTAACCTTGGGCCTTCATATGATAAATCGTGCATTTCTACTTTCAAGATGTATCAGTTTCAAAAATGATTGCAAGGAGTAATGCTGTCAATGCTTTGTGAAAGTCATAGTAGCTCAAATATAAGCAAACGTATCCATTTATACATATACTCAACGTAAATACTTCTGCATTGAAATTCTCCTTTGAATTCACTGCTTCTAATATACTCTGAAAGCACAGCCCACCATGTGCAATGTTAAGTACAGTGTCAATATTCAAGTAACAAGACAACAAGCAGATTTGTTACATAACGTATGTAAATATTATTAACGGAAACTGCCATACGATATCTCATGTCTGGACGGTTTCTGATCACCTATCTCTTCTGCCTCCTCAGTCTCCTAACTAAGACTGTCGTCAACAGGTACGGCGCACTCCTGTGCTGTGCTGAGGCAGAGCTCCTGAGCTGGCAGCTGTGCGGCTGCCCTGAGGAAACTTTGCATACCCACCTGCTTTTGATTTGCTTTCAACTTATCAGTACAATTTATTTTTATCATATTCTTGCCTACCTTTTATTTCCACTATCTGCATTTCTTGCAGTAAGCATCCCTCAAGTACAACGGCCATTTAAATGATAACATCAAAAATATCAAAAGGATCAGTAATCAGCAATCATGTTTCAAAGCAGCTTAGGCTTGAAATTTCTACCATAAGTTAAATGAAAAAGCTGATAAAAGTTCAAGTTTAGGGAAAAAGAAGGAAGAAAATTACAAAATCCAACCATGAAAAGCACTTGCTAAAGAGGGATTTATTTGCAGTCTTTAAAAAAAAAGTCTTTCATTTTAATAGATTTTTAAAAACAATTAGCTATAATCTGTTATGTGTGTGAGACAGAAAGAGTTAATTGAAAGGTGGAATAATTTTTGGACTTGAAGTCTTCCAAGTAGTACCCCAAAAGAATTTCTAAGTTCAGTTGATTTTAAAACATTAACTCTTGTATATCGCCAAAGAGACACTTATATTGCATTTTTTTAATTTAAAGAAAAAAATTGCATTGTTTTCTGTGCCATTTGTTTATTCTAGTTTATCAGTGACCAAAGCTTAAAAAGCAGATATGCTGATTAATCACATCTTATCGATCAGTAGCATACGTCAGTATTTCACACAAATGTCTGCAGAACAATTTCTCCCAATCAAAAATTTATAAATCGATTTAAATTCCTGGTAATTAAAATTATTACCTCTACAAAAATAAATGTACTTTACAAAAGAGGTACCTGAAATTTGTACTCAAGAATATCAAAAGCAAAACAGCAAACATTTTTATCAAACCAAGGTTCTAAGAACAAACTAGAAAGTACAAAACATAAAAGCCTGCAATTGTTTCAAATACACCTAGCAATTCTGCTGATTTTGGACCATTAAAACTGATTACTTAATTAGGCAATCATTCAAGGCATCCAAACACTCACAGCCAAAAACAGGGAATTATTAGCATAGCCGTCTTCACCTTGAGATGAAAATTCTGAAAAATGTTGCAGACACAAACTTTCAGGATCTGTCCCCATGCGTAAACTAAGCAAAATACTAAATTCTAAAAGGTGACATGCCAAAGCTCAGGAAAAAAAGAATTTACCTATAATGATACTGCTCATCTGCTTTTTTTTCAGGTGGCTAATATTTTAAACTACCTTAGAAACGTCAAGTTATAATACAGACGATCTCTAGATTCTTGGAAGTACTACTCCCTTTCTCCCCTCTGGTCATACTCTTGTACTAGCTAAAAGTAATTAACAAAAATTTTGCTCTCTTGTATGCCTATCAGAAGTACCAGCCTCCAAAGTTCCTGCCTGACATGAATAAAAACAACAGAAAGATTTTCTATTTATGGTAAAAAAAAAAAAAAAGTACTGGAAACTCAACCGCAGGAGTCTTTAATATAACTGAGGAAAAAACTCTATGTTTTCACTCAGAGACATTTTTAAGAATTTCACTGATTTGGTACAGTCAGGAAAAAGAAAAATATTCCATTTTCAAAAAAGACGGTTCCTGAAATAATTCTAAAGTGACCCTATAAACTGTCTTTTTAGGAGAAGAAAAAAGAAAGTCAACTCACACATACAGCTTCCAAACAGAAGTCTTACCCTCTTCCAGGAAAACAACGAGACTTTATTACCCTGCTATGATTCTTTCATTTCAGACATGATTAATTAGCAAGTATTATACTTCCCAAAACTCCCACCACACTCTTTGTGATCCATCAGCCTAGTTGTTGATAGACCCATGTGAAATAGCAAGTAGCCACCAGCAGTAAAAGACAAGTATCCAAAAACTCTATTTCAAAGAAGGCACACCTCTCTCCTAGCTTTGCCTCCCAAAATGAAACAAGCTGCTTTTAACTGCTTTCACGAAAAAAAGAAATTTTTTTTAAGTTGGTCATTTTCTTAATAATACCGTTTAAAATTTGAATAATGCATGCAACATATTCAGTATTTAAGAATACATGGCATATTTAATCTGCTACCTACCTATATTTTTAAGCTGAAATTCTGAAAGACTTGAGTTCCTATAGTTTATATTGATGATGATCCACATGCACAGTTAATAAACAATAAAGATGATGTGAGCAAGCATGTTTTGGGAAATGGTTTTCATAGGAAAAAATGTTTCTTCCCCCACTAAAAGCTATTATGTCACACATGTAATGAAGAAGTGAAACAGAAATACAGAACTACAAGGCAACACGAAGAGAAGAGAGCCACTCTACAATCTGAGTGAATGAAAACTCTGTTTCTCTGTATATTGTTCTAAGACACTGTTTCAAAATAATTTTCCCTTTAAAACAATCATTTTCAAAATGTCCATGTGAACCAAGAATGTGGCCATAACTGAATGTACTATAAATATGTATTTGAACAACTGTCAATTTATAAAGGTTGGGGTTTCCTCTTAAGCCTTTCAACTGTTATGTCCAAAAAACTTCACACATAGTACAATACTAATAAATAGATCTTGTTGGTCCCAGGAAACATTTTTTTAAATCTATTCTGGTCAAAATATCCTTGCTTTTTTTTCCCCGTTGTATTAAATTTAGGATCAAAAACATCAAAGCAGCTTCCACCTCGGACCTAACTTTTAGAGGATCAATGTGACAAGGCAGTCCCTGATAGATGTTTCTCTTGATAAACGACTTGTTCAAAAGAGACATTGTAGCTTTCATTTCCTGACCACAACACACTTTTAATTTGCAACAGCAGAGCTGCCAGAGTGTGAACCCTTGTCCACTTTCCAGCCTTTTAGGTTTGTAGCTGTGGTTCCTATAGGCCACACATTTGAGACAAACAAAATCTAAAAATAATCAGAGTAACAGAATTACAAAACAGGAGCCACTTATGCCACTCTATACATATGCACAAGTGTCTACTTTATAGATTATATATAAACTTTGCCTCTGCAGAATTCTAGTGTATAAAAACAAGCTTTCTGAATGAATATCACTTGCACAACTGGGCATTTAAACACAGAGGGAAATAAATTATGTGACTATTATTTAATAGTAAGCAGAGACTGGGGGAGTAATTTATACACTTAAATCTGCTGTTAAATGTCATGAATTATATGATTTCCTACCCCAACGTGTTTTTTACATATTACTGCAATAATTACTATTACTACTACCCAGAAATCACATTTAAGTATCAATACGGTGAACAGTCAAACCATCCAATTTCTGTTCTCAGCACATTGTCCGAGCTCCGATTTAAAATTTATAAATGTAATATCCTCCTCATCACAGGCAGCAGCCCAATCTGCTCTGAATATATATTACAGCTTTAACATCACAGAGGGAAATCGCCCATCTGGCAATCCCATTCGCTCCAACAGCTCCGGGGGAAAAAAGCTGTGCTCTCTCCTCCTTAAAACATTTCTCAGGGCAAATTATGTGCATCTAAAATAAACAGTCTTCTTATTGATCGCTTCAAAGTCAACAAGTTCCAAATGCAAAATTCAATCAAATCCTTCCTATCATGTAAGAGCGGTGTGTGTTTAGCTCAACAGTCACCAGAGTCCAACCAGAAGTGTCTGTCGCGCATCGGCTCTTATAGTCCCTTTCCTTGTATTCACATTTGTGTTATGAGAGACCAGTAACCACGGCCACATTACAGACCCCTGGCAGCTATCTCTACTGCTATTTCTTTCTTTCATATTCTTCCTTTCCTCCTTTCTCTCTTTTCAGGGTGAATGCATGGTGGTGGGGTTATATGTAACAAAAACAAAAAAATGTTTAAAGTGGACATATCCTTTGGTTATGCAAAATACTTTTTAACATCTTTTTGTTGTTGCTCCCTCCTAGTCTTAATTGAATATCACAAAGTGTACACACGGTCACAAGAGCTATTGAAAACCCCCTCTCACTCCATTTATCTGACCTCTTTTTCTTTTTGGTAAAGAAAGAGGAAAGAGAGATTTCAAACAAAGTCAATTTCAGTGCCTGCTTATTTAATTCTGTCACAGGTTAAAAGTAAAAAGCGCTGACAGGCAGACAAGTGAATGGCAAGGAAAAAAACAAAACAAAACCCTACCACTGTTCCTTAAAAGGCATTAAGGACTTTAAGCAATCAAAATACATTTTTTATTTTCATGTAAAAGATATCCCTTCACTCACCCCCCCCCAAAAAAAAACACACTCAGAAGAAGTGATTACTCCACAAAGTGCAATCATTGAGAGAGCAGAGAGTCAAATTGCATTAATAGAGAAAAAAAAATTTCATCCACTTCTGTGTGTGTACATATATACATACACTTTCATTAGTAAGCAGTCTTTCCCCGCACTCCCACCCTCTCCCCTCTCCACCCAGCCCCCTCCCCCAAAAAACTGCACACTGAGTTTAACTAATTTACATACCATTTGACTTCAGCGGTTATATAGTGCATTACTAGGAACATGCAACTTTGGAATTACAGCTAAAACCGATAAAGGTGGACTCCAGCAATCTATTAATCAAAACTGAAATATACAAACAAGCGATAGCAAAAGCAAACAAGCATTTTGACAGATTAAAATATACATTATACATATATATATTTAAAAGGAATTATATATCATGAGCAGCTCCTTCCCAAGCAGAGTCTTCAGTGGTTTTATCATGCTATTTAATTTGTCTTTCCTAGTTAGATGCAAAGGAAGTAAATTCCAAAACTGACATACCATAAACACTGGTGCTACTGATCATTTCTTGCTGGCAGCACAAAAAGCTGAATTGGATTTCTCACAAGCAGGAATTCCAAAGGTTGCTTTTCATTAAAGCCACTTTTCCTCTCAGCTATCAAATGTCACTGCCTTGAAACGTGGGCCCTTTCGTCAGGTATTCATTTAACCTACATGCATATAATTAAGGGGGAAAGCAACATCAACAAAAAGGGGATCTCAGATCACAGGAGAAGAAAGAAAGGAAAAAAAGCACATGACCAGGAATGCAAGTCCATGTCAATTTCACTCACTCCCATTGAAACTAACAAGAGCTCCGGGGAGGACGGTAATAGGATCAGTGGATTGTATATACCATTAAATTATACATCTTTCTCTCCCGTTCCTTGCCAACAATACGCCCACCACGCTGTACCCCCTCCAAGATGATGTGCTTACATTTTTCTGCAACCGATCTTCTGACATATTCACGTTCCTCCAGCCACGAGATTGTAATTTAACCTCAACTTTTTGTGTGTGCAAGATTCTTATTTACACTTCTTATTTACTTAGAAGTTAGTTCCCGAAGAAAGTCTAGCCCCACCCTATGGCTCCGCTTTCTTATTTTTTATCTTTGAAGTAAAAAAGATAGTAATAAGTAAGCCCATTATAGCGGAAAACGAGATTCTTGCAATCGCGAACTCTTAATCCCACACTATTGTTACAATGATTAAGCAGCAAAAATATGCATTATAATGTTTCGGGGCTACTTTGTACAGAGAAATTAGACAGCAGGTTGGCGTACAGAATAGAAACGAGTGCAAATTAAATTTAATGTTTACGGCACAACTCGAAGATCTCTTTTCATTACGGTCTTGAATTTATTTATATTCTTTAAAAATTAAACAAACAAAAACAAAAACAAATTTAAACAGCTGGTGGAAAACTACGAAGCTCCTCTTACCTGAACGCGCGGAGCGAAAACCCGATAGGTTAGCGTAGCATCGATCCGATGTGTTTGCTGATGAATGGAAGCTAGGGTTAAGTGAAGGTGCCTATGATTTGAAATCATTCCAAGTTTTTGAAGGGAAGACGGACTGCAGCCTCTGCCATGTTGGAATTTCAAACCCAAAACAGCTGCTTGGAAGGAGCCAGCATGCCAGAGGCTGGGCGCAGGCGCAGAGCGCCGCCGAGCCAAATTCAAATCACTTTCACACTAAGAGCCAAAGATCAGTTTTCAAAGGAGAGAGGGAGAAAGAGACGGAGGCTGCCGTGAGGGAGAGAAGACGGGAGGCAGTGGCGAGAGGCGGGCAGTGGAGAGAGACGGGCAGCGGCAGGACCGGGAGGGAGAGGGAGAGGCGCACGGAGCCCGCGGAGCTGGAGGGGGAGAAAGGAGGCGGGAGGCGAGCGGCGAGCGAGCTAGAGACGCGCCAGAGATTCATGGGCAGGGAGGGCTCAATGGCCGCGCCGCGCCGGCCGGCCGGCCGCTCGGGTCATGTTACACGGCCGGGGCCGCGGCGGCCGCCCAGCCTCGCCAACGCGCTCACGCGGCCCGGAGGGGGCCCCGAGGTCATGATTACGAGCGCGGGGACCGGGAGCTCTGCCGGCCCGCACTCTCAGGCGGCCCAACCTGAGGAAAGGGGAGCGACGCCTCGGGAGGGAAGGGGCCTTTCTTTCCCACGCGTGACCGGCCGGCCCTAGCGCTCCTAACCCGCCTTAAAGGGCTCTCCGGCACGCCGCCCCTCCCCGCCCGCTCCAGGCCCTCTCGACAGCTGCGGCCGGTTCAGCCTTCCCCACCCCCAAGACTCGCGCACAGGACGGGATCTGGCCCCGAGAGCCGGGACCTCGCCCGCACTCTCCCCTGGGCCCCCAGCACCAGCCAGAAAATGACTTTATCTGCCAAGAGGAGGCAACTTCGGGGCGGGGGGGGGGGATCCGAATTAACCCAGCTCCCCTCCCCCGCTGCCCTGTGAATCAATAAAATCCGGAGTGGCTAGGTGTGCGGTCCACTCTTCCGCTCTCTGGCTCCCCTCCCTACCTCCCCCAGGCGGCTCGGGCAGGGGAAAGCAGCGCCCGGGGGCCCCTGGTGCGGGCGGCTGGTGCGCAGGCACAGACGTTAGGCTTCTGCTTTCCCAACCCCCTTCTATGGAGCAATCTAGGGACCCAGGAGTGGGAAGAGAGTAGGGGCTTTGTGGCGCTGGGAGCTGAAGAAGAATGAAATGTGCAGTTGAGTGTGTTGCTGCATCCCAGGGAGCGGTGCAGTGCTGATTGTCTGTTGCTGAGATAGCCTTTTGTTCGGAACATAAGGTTTAAGAAACACGCACACGTTTTCTGGGGTCTCTTGTTAGATGTAAATGTGCTGCATCCAGACGCTTACTATGCAGTGTAAGCTCAGTTGGTTTACTAATCACCCCGCCCCACCCCCAAACAACCAGAATCATTTGAATGGGAGCCTCATTCAGACTTCTAGGCTGCGAGTATTGCCTTCAACCTATTTCATTCTAGACTAGCCAACCATCCAACTGAGATAATAAAGCAAAACAATAACATTTGATCATGATGTCTACGAGATAATGTGCCCGGCAAAGTTCTTTAGAAATTGTAATGAGAAAGAGAGTGAGTGGGGTAATAATTTCTCTTCGTTTACATTAAATAGGACTTTAATAGATAAATGGTAAGTTTATACTCTGGCCTGGTGGACATCCGGTCCTCTATATTTCAAATAAGCTAAGAATGAAAGAGGCAAATTAAATATTGGACCAGGAGCCCATCAAGCTGAAAATGTTATCTGTGAAGGCTGGAACTGAAAACATACTTGTTTAGGACTGACCCTCCTCATAACGAACGGTATTCACATTTCCCCCCGCTTCTCAGCTATAGATTTAATAGACTAAATTACAGCTCTCCAGATGATGAAATGCAGCTTTTAAAATATACCAACTATATACTGCGAAATTAATTTCATTCTCCTTCTGTGATTTTCTTACCTTACGGTTAGCTATTGAATGGATGCATTTACCTAACACAAGAGAAAGAAAAATGATTTTAGTTAAATCTAAGTAGATAACAGAATTTAAAAGACAAGAAAAGGTGATTCAAAATCTTACTAAATATTTCTAGGGAATGAAATCTCTATTTGGAATAGATTTGACCTTTCTGTGTTTTTTTTTTTTTTTAAAAAACAGGCTTCAAAATACAACAGAACTTTATTCTGATCTAACAGAGAACACTGAAGCCCCTTTAGTTATATTTTACAAGATAGCTTTGAAAATGATATTATGAGAAGTTGCCCATTGGATTTCACCACAAAGGAATAAGTGTAGGAAAGTATCTATGGGTCACTGTTGGACTGAGTACAGATGAATTAAACAACAACAACTGTGAAGAATTTATAATTTCAGTTATTGCCCATGTGGAGAATGCTGATGATAAGTCCTCTGTGCAATTCAAGCAAAACTGCTCTGTCCTTGTTTGTTTAAAAAAAAAAGTTCAAAGCTCATCAACCTTTAACACTAAATTCCTAGTACTGAATTTACAGTTCCTCATGTAAACCAAAATACTGAATAAAATAGAAATAATGGAATGACCACTTGAGTAAAACACAATGTATTTTGACGATCGACTTAAAGAAATTCATTTTCAATATTTACAACAAAATAAGCCTTACTTTTAAAAAGGGGCAGGAAAAGTGTGGTTCCCAGAAGTTTATTAATAGATAAGTAGTACTTTTTTCAATTCTCTTATATATTCATTTGAAATACAGATTATAAAATCCATTGTTCAACATACAAATGAACATAATTAACTTGGAATCAAAGAAAGGAATCTATTCAAAAGAGCACTGCTTATATTTACACAGAGTTTCCAAAGTGTCCAAAATTACATATACTCCCAGGAAAAAAAGGCTTATATAATAAAATATTATGGGATTTGCACGACTAATAAAATCCACAGTGGAGTTTGTCATCCCACCATTTCTAGTTTGCTTTCTTTCTTTCTTTTTAGGTATGGATGAAGCTTGCTTTCCTTCAATTACATTTTACAGAGGAATATGAAACTTTGTTTTTCAAAAAGATTCATTCTTTGTTTGAAAAATTAGTACAACGTTTAGTTTTTGTTGTCTTAATGAAACTATTTGTAACGTAATACGATTAAGTAGCATTTTAATAGTCGCCATATTCTATCTATATTTTTTTAAGTTTTATTCAAAAGAAATGTTTTTGGTTGTAACTGACACCTACCTCTATAACATATTTTACAAAACTTTTCTTGTGATGCCATGAAAACAAGAAATTGTCTTTAAAGAAAGCTGATTGACTAGTCAAGGAAACAGTTAATTCAGTGAAAAACTGTGCTAATTTTTTCCCACTGCATTATATACACTGCTTATCTCTTACTTTTTTAAGGTAGAGAGGATATATATATAATGAATTTCTAATACACAGTATATTCTGACTTGGGCTTTTCAAGAAAATCAAAAGAAAAATAAACGTTAAGTATCCTTTTTTCCTTCACGAGTGTGTGTGTTTGTGTGTGTGTGTTTGTGTGTGTTACTCTCAAGCTAATTCAGAGGGAAAAATTCATTTACTTATTCCTGTTCTTATTCTCACTACACATATAAACAACAATCAAAGTGAAGGGTAGGGAAATAAGCAAGGTGATACTGAATGGGGTTTTGCAGGTGACCATGTGTTTGTCTGCACTGGACTAAGGATAATTTGACCCAGGGTAAACACAAAGATGTGCTTTACCTATGTGACGTGAGAGGAAAGAGAAAGGAAAAGATGAGGTTAGACAGTGTAGAGAAGATGAGGGAGATGCGGGTGACAAGATGCTTTACAAAGAAAAACAAATTTCTATAATTTTGGTTTATTAAGAAATGCTCAACACAATTCAATTTAACTTTTAAAACTGCTTTTTAGTTTCAAACTCAAGGGCTAACTATTTTAATAAACATTAAACCAGTAATATCTTCCTCCAAACTACTGTTTCAAAAAACATTCCAAGACTTAGAGCTGTTTACTAGACGTACATAATTTTTTCATATTGCTCACAAAATCTGAAGTTAGTCTTACAATAATGCAAATTACTGGCACAGTAATTTTTTAATGTTTCCATAAAATTGCAGTTTAAGGATCTTCATTTGCACTTCAATTAAGACTACTGAGAAGTTCTTATGCACTATCCCACCTCCTCAAAAAAAAAAAAAAAACTAGTGAAGACCTTGACCTCATTTTTGTGAAATTACTCAATTTGTTAGAATTACACTTGAATACAGGTACTGTCAAATAGTATTAGAGTGGTCCATATATCTCCTCCATGATCTAACCCTACAGTGGAGAGACAACCAGAAAATCCTGTGATAGGTTCACCAGAGATATTTTCTTGGTTTTGCAAAAGTGTCTTCTTCTAGTAACCTGAGGATTATATTTTTTCATTCACTCTTTAAATGGTGGTACTTTGTATATTTGCTGCAACCTCTGCCTGATTTTGCATGACTCTCATTTAGGAAGCACATACTGAACGCTTACTGTGGTTAAAAGTATTGCACTAAAACTTGCAGAGGATTTAAAAGAAAACTGACATTAACATTTTATGGATGTGCACAGATAAATATAGTTCAAAGTGAATGTTGAACTACAGTAATAAGTGACTCATAAAGAGGTTCTGTCCAAAAGATACGGGTTCTTTCATGAAGGAGAGGGCAGTTTTCCTGGCCTTTGTAGTCTTAATCTTTATTTTCCAATACAACAAACCGCTTGTAGTTTGCATATACCACGTCGTCTGTTCCCTTTGTGCCTTGTTTTTCATTGTGCAACCTGGTTTGCCCTCCTTTTCTGTGAGCTAACTCCCTGCAGACTCTCAGCACCTATCTCCCCCAAGGAGACTTCCCAGCCTTCCTAGGGGCACTTCAGTATCTTTCCCCTGGGCTCTTTTCAGACTCTGTATCTCTCTCTCTCTCTCTCTCTCTCTCTCTCTCTGCATTATCACATCATTTAAAAAGTATCTTTGTGTTTGAGCCCTCTGTTAGATTGTGAGCTTCTGGAGGGCAGGCAATCATTGTAACTTCCATCTTCGTTTTGTTTTTGGTTTTGCTTTTGTTTTCCCCCCCAGTGCTTAAAATAGTGACAATAAACATTTAGTGATTAAATGTTTATTGAGGAAATTAACGAGTTGACAAGTAGAGGAAATAGGGATTCACAAAGGCAGTGGGGAAGGAAACTATTGGGGCCTTTGCAGGAAACAACATATAATCTAGTTTGGTTGAGCCTTTGCTGTACACAGGCACAAAGGGGGAAATCAGGATGGGAATGAGAATGGGGGATGCATTATGGAGGAACTTCATTCTGTCCTTGGATGAGAGGTTTGCATTTCAGTAGGTAGGTAATAGGAAGCTCTGGAAGGTTTTGATGCCAGAGATTTATGAGGTCTGAGACCTGCTTTAAGAAGATACAGCTAATAGAACTGGAAATGGGGAGACCGGCTGGGAAGTTACTGCAATGGTCTATCATTTTCTGGTTCCTCAAACTGTCAATCCTTCTTGTAGGGTTTGGTGAAATGATTCCTCGCCTTTTTAACAGATGGTCTATCTGTATTGATTGCTCAATACTACACGTTCATTTTGTAATATAACAAAATGTCAGTGTGTTTAAAGGCATTCATTTAATGTCAAAGATATAAAAAGGTACAATACGTTGGAACGGAATGTTTTCCTTCCTCAACCTGAACATAGTCTTTCTTCTCATTATTTCACCTCCCCCTACCCACCACCATCACTGCCACTTTACAATTAGTTCCACTCAGCCTGTGCTTTTAGCTTAGCAGGTATTTCATTTTCAAGGGAAGTAATGCCTGAAGATAAGAAAAGTTCCTCCCTGGAGTATGTGTGAGCAAGCAAAATAAGCAAAGTGAACTTGGTTTTTATATACTGGATAAAAGTATAGATGCACATTTCCTTCATTTAAAGTATATTAAAGTTTCCTAAACAGGATTTTTAATTCATTTAAAACGGCATGAGGTTAGGTGGGCTGTTGGTGCTTTGAATTAATGTGCAAGCTGTTAATCTCCATAGACCTGGATTTAAAATTAGACAAAGCAATAATTAGTTTGGCACCATCATTTCACTACCCAGAGGGTAATAATGTAGGTCATAAAATACTACAGCCTGGCACAAGTTTTTTTTTTTGTACAAAACAAGGATCTAGTATTAGGTGGTATGGGGAACAAAAAAAAAAAAAAAAAAAGATCATCACTGGGAAGTACAATGGCTTAGTTTTTGATGTATGTTCCACTATTCCTAAAGAGCCCCAAATTCAGAAATTCTTATCAGGTTTTCCTGTTTTAAGGTGAGTCTTTCCCATTTAAGTGATACAAAGAAATCTTCTCAGCTTCCCTCAGTAGCTGGTGTTTGCTGCCCACTCCCCACCCCATAATATGTTTCCACACAGCATTTGTGTATTTAGCCACAGAATTAATTTACACAACACTTTTATTTTGCTGCAGTTATTTTCCCCATCAGTTTGCCATTTTGTTAAATTATAAAAATGGCATACTATAAACATTTTTTAAAAAAATAAAAGTGTTGCTTTCAAGGAAGTGCTTACCATACATACTTGATTTCTTTTCATGGCAAATGACTACTGGCAATATCAATAATTCAAGAACAGAAACAATGAAAATACAGAGGAATTGCATTTGGATACTTCTTCCTGTCAATCATCTTTGCCAGATTCCTATTTGAACATTTGGAAAATGAGGAAGACATCAGATCTAGCCTCAAGTATGAGTAATAGTTTTCTGTTTCCTTACACTGCTCATCCCAACTGAGCTTTGAAAGCACAGGTATCTCGGATGTCTCTGCGTAGCTTAATATTTCAAGCTATGGAAATAATGTTTTAATATTGCATTGAAAATATATTTCATACAATATACATGTACAGACTTTCTACTTTACATAAAGCAATATGCATGCACCTGTGTTTATCTATAGAGACTGTTCAATGTATTAGATGAGTACATTCACAAATCATTTAAGTTGAGCTTTTCAAGTGATGTGAGCTACTGATACAAACTTGCTAATGATAATTATAGAACTGATGCTGATTTAGTCATTTCAAAAAAGCCACGGAGGCATAATTAGTGTCTGAATGGCCTCAATATTGCATTATTAGGAGGCTAGGGTGAAACTTGAAATGAGAACATCAAGGCTGATAACAGAAAAGAAAACATGAAATACATACATAATTCATTCTGAGATATTATAAAGGTTTATAACCAGAAACAATAATTTGCAGAAAGCATCTCATGTACTGGAGCCAACTGCAATCATTTGGTCAACCTGTTAAAGATCAAATAGTATATTCTTAGCTATTCTCAGTGGTGTCTTTGTAATAAAGTAGCAGCAAACAGACACTGTTTGCTTCTGGTCACTTTTAAAGAATGTTCAGTTTATCAGTAGGGACTTTAATCTCAACCTTAATAGAGTACAAAAGCAGCCTTGTTCCTGTGCTTCTCTCCTTAAGGCCACAAGCCATGTGCGTTTTTTTTAATTCAAAAGAAGAAAAATAAAATTCTTCTGAGAACACTAAATACTGTGTTTTTTCCCAGACAGTAATTTTCATTCACCTTCCCTTTTTGTCCATACTTTTCTTCTCCCTCTTCTTCTTGCTGATACACAAATGCTCCACCATACTTCACCGTCATCACTGGCGTGAGGACACACAGATACCTATGAAGTATCCCCTGCCTTGGACCCCTGCCAGGCCAACCATTATCAAGTGACCTGATGTGCCTGTTGACTAGAGCATTAAAACTCAAAAGCCCCCCCACCCCCTTTGGGTACTCGCTTCTATTAGGGGACAAAAGATATGAAGAATGGCTCTCAGATCATGTAAAACATAGAAACGGATTGCAACCTTAGCCATTCTTTCCCCTTAGCATAGGTATACAGGTAATCAGATGAAGGCATCTTTAAATATCAACTGTTTGCTATCTAAAATGTCAGCTTCCAATGTGGTTGTCACTGCTGTTATTATTACAGTTTCCAAAAATGACAAGTTTGGGTTGTATTGCATAGGAGAAATCTGGGCTGTAGCTTAATACTTACCATGAATATGTATAAATATTGTCCTCCGTTTTCTAAAGAGGTGTCATACTTACAGAACAATTGGATTTTCAACTATCTGGGTGAAGAGAGGGTGAAGAGAACCATAAGTAACCAGGATGTTAGTTATGGAAGTGGAAAGAATAAACCCTTGGATGCATGTGGGATATTATGTGAATCAAATACGGTGCATGAGACCAGACTATATTCTGGTCTCCCAACTACCACAGCCAATCAACCAACAATAAAAAAAACAAAACAAAAAAGAAACCCAAAAAACAAAAAAACCCCAATAAAGTTGATTTATTTAGTAAGTCTCTCCACCCCCCTACAATAGCTGGTGAACACTGAATGTAAACCATGTCTTTGCTAATTTCAGAGTCATTGACTTGCAGTCCCCTGTGAGACGGGTGGGGCTATCAGAAAGCTGGGTTTCTACACTTCCTGGTCACTAACTACAAGAAGTTACAGAGCCTTTCTATTCCACCTTTTCCACATTGATGAGTGGAGTAGCCAAATTCATGGTTTCATTAAGGATGCTTTTGGCTGCAAATAAAAGAAGCAACAACTAACAGTAGCTTAAGTACTACGCAATTTATTATCTCTCAATAGAAATTTGTGAGTAGGGAAGTTCTTGGGTGTCTACTGTCTTGATAGTGATATTTCCTCTACATTACAGGACTACAGCTTCAGATGTCACTAGAGACTAGACAACATCCAATGGAAGAAGAGGACTGTTATTCTACATGTCTCTTTTAATTTCTAAGGAAAACCCTTTCAGAAGTCATCAGGGGATTTACTTGTACCATTATTGGGTCACATTTCTTTACTTAAACCATGACTGACAGGGGAGTGAGACCACTGGGACTGGCTTAAATTAATCATAAATCGGTTCCTGTGCTGAGAAAAGGGTCAACTATTGATAAACACAGAAAACAAATGTGAAGTTCTCTCCTCAAGAAAGAAGAAACAGAAGGGGTCGCTGTGGCAGAGTTTGTAGAATGGCTGTGCAAGTCCACCATTCTTTATAATACCAGGAATCCCATTTTTACCCTGATTGCTGTGAATGGTGCCCCCTGCAGTTGTTGCACTGCACAACTGAAGGGTTTGCACATTACAACCTGTATATGAACAACAAATAGAGTCTAATTTACTTGCCATATTTTCTAGCCCAGTGGTATGGTTCTGAATCAGCTTTTTATGATCTAATTTATATCTTTATTTTAAGAACCTACTTTTCCTAAGTTTCAATGGCTTATAGCACAGGTAAGTGGCCATGATTTCAGAAGTGATTAGGAGCCTGGGATGTGGACACTATTATTATGAACATGAATTAAAACATTTAAATGCTTTCCAACTTAAGCAAATAATAGAGATGCTGATTAGCTAAATATAATAGTAAAATGAATGAAGGCATTCAAATATTAACTTTCTTAAAGAATTTAAAGTAAAAAAGTCTGTGGTCTGGCACATAGGAGACACTCAACTGTTGAATGATTGAATGAATGAATGGAGTTAAGCCCACCTAGAGAAGAAACAGCAAAGAGGTAAAATTAAGGCACTCCCTGAGAGTCCAACTAGCCATTCTTAGAACCTCGGAGATAAGAGGGAATTAAAAAATGCAACAGAAAAGATTTGGGATAGACATTGTTGCACCAAAATAGAAGTCAAGCACTGGGGCATTAACAAGGTCCATTACTGAATCTAGGATTTTGAAGAAACACAACTTTTGCCTGTGATGACAAAGTAGAGGGAGTGAAGTTAAACTTATAAAATATAATTTCATTGCATTAACAGTGACAAAAATAATGACAGCTTTCCCTTGAAATAATTTTCTATAGGATCACTGTCAATGTTTACCTCCCAGAGGAGGAAGGGGGGAAGGAAGTGGCTGGAGGCGGGGGAGGGAAGAGTATAAACACTGAATAATTTAAAGTGTATAGAAGCATGACTTCAACTTTAAGAAATACCTACCTATATTGTTTCAAAAATAGAAACCATTCTTTTAATGACTATAATTATACTTTTTAAAGCTGAACAATTGAGCAGCATGCTCATGTCAGACGCTGTGTTATGAAGGCCATTTGTGCGTCTGCTGCCATAGCGATAGCAACTTTCCTTCCTTCCCTTTCCATTTTCCCCTGCAATAGTCTTAATTCTTTTCTATTTCTATAATTACACATGCGCTAGATCTACTTTTATGGTAACAATATTCCACAAGGTTGGTGTTGGCTGTGTGTCACAGTGGCTGTAGTGTTAGAGAACAACAAATATAGACAAAAACTCTATAAGGAACCAATGGAACTTTATGATTCCTGTGCAAACTAGTCACCTTGCTAGTTCAAGCTAATCTCAGCCTTCTCAATTTTTCTTAGTCTCTTGGAGATGCACTCAGTCAATTCCGGAATCTTCCTCTTCTCTTCATCCTGTCCTTCTTGTGAGGGGCGTTCTAGGACCTGTTTTTGACATGGAGGCTGTGGTCCACACTCTGTCTTCCCTGAGGTTTACTTCATTCTCAGTCTTGGTGCTTCAACCTTTCTCGGATACATCTGTAGTCAGTATCTGTGGTCCTATCATGTGGTCTTCAGCTGTACGATCCGAGTGGCATCTGCTCAGGTTCCAAAGCATGTTTCCTCTTGTCCACTGAAATCCTCTCAGCTTTTCTGCATCCATCTTAAAGGTTCTTTGAATATTTTCCCGTACCGTGCTTGGTGCCTGCCTTCTGAGAGTCTGTCCTCAGACCTAATCCTGTAGATATCTTACTCACTCATTGCTCCTATTCCACAGGGACACCATGATTAGCACAAACTGTTTTGAGAAGGGAGAATGGGGAGCGGCCAGCAAGAACCCCATAACTATAGCTCAGCCCTATTAGTCTGCTCTCCCTTAATGATCAAATCCCTCCCCGTCCACCTCTGTCCTCATCCATCTCTTCCCCTTCTTTCAATCCAGATGAAGTTTTTGATCTTTTTTTGTATTGGAAAAATAAATTTTTACTTCATATTTTAACCTTTCCAACTCTGTTATTTTGGGTAGAAACTCTCTTCCCTTACATCCATAAGGCTTTTTATTTGTAATTTTCAAGAAATTCTCTCTCACAATCCTTTGTCTTTTCTTTCTTTCTCAAGATTATTTGTCTCTATGCTTGGAACTCAAAGCTGAGATTTTGACTCTTATTTCTTTCTTAACTGTATAATCCCTCACTGGGAAGATGATGAATTGTGCAGAAAGGGTAATGTGGAGGATGTCCAGGGTAAGAAAGATCAGTTAATATCTCAAAATACGATCATATTAAAAAAAAAAAAAATACGATCATATTAACCCACCATTATTAGCTTGCTAGAGTGAAAGCAATCTTTAGAGAGAAACATCTCAATCCCCTCAGAAAAATAGCCAAGTATTAATTGCTCCCACATATTTTGCCAGCATGGCATTTAGAACCAATTGCTATTTCAGTTACAAGCAGTACTGAACATAAGAAACATCTCCATGATGTTTTTTCCATTGTCTGCTGATTATTTGGCTGTTTGTATCTTCAACATTCTAAAAGTAATCTCTATGGATGAGCAAACTTGAATTTGCTGTGGGTCATACACCGAGGTAGGCTTTATTTATTTTTGGCTGCTTTGGGTCTTCGTTGCTGTGCGCGGCAGGGGCTTTCTCTCGTTGCGGCGAGCGGGGGCTACTCTTCATTGCGGTACGCGGGCTTCTCATTGCGGCGGCTTCTCTTGTTGCAGAGCATGGGCTCTAGGCACACCAGCTTCAGTAGTTGTGGTGCATGGGCTTAGTTGCTCTGTGGCATGTGGCATCTTCCTGGACCAGGGATCGAACCCGTGTCCCCTGCATTGGTAGGCGGATTCTTAACCATTGTGCCACCAGGGAAGTCCCCGAGGTAAGCTTTTTACCTAACTTATTTCATTTTGGGGAAGGAGTTATTTTCATCCCTATTTTTAGGTAAGAAAACTGAGTCCCAAAGAGGATAAATAACTTGCACCAAGGGCAGAAATCCAGTGAACGGCAGAGCTAGGACTTACACCCAGTTATTCCAAGTCCTTGCAATTTTTATTACATCTAGCCCTTGTCCTGCTCACTTTCAGTGGTGTTTTACGCCCCTGTGCCTTGCCGAACATCACTGAAGTGTGTACACACCCAGAATCAGTGTCATGACTGCAAGGAAATTGCTCAATACTTTTCAGACTTGTTCAGGCAAAATTTCCCATCCTAATTAGATTTGAAGTTACCCACTCATGCTGTAAAGCAGAGCTGAAACACTGTGCAGCGGAGTTCTTCTTGTTCATTGTTCAGTTAAACCGGTAGTTCTGGACTACATTTTTTTCTGAAATGTCAACTGCTTATTAAGTTGATGGGGGTGAGGGGACAATAAGTCAGGCCAAATGTGTTTCTATGTTTTAATGCCCATTTTCTTTCATTTGTTTGAGAAATGTTCACGATTCAAAAATATGTGAATATTTTAGTAATTAAGTTTTCACTTGTTTCTTTTGCTAAACTAAAAATGATACACATTGAGAGTGACTTCAACTTCTTTCATAGATAGCTTTTCTGTTCCCTCTTCTACATCTTTCCCTTTTTTTCTTCCTATAACTGACTTTTTCTCTTAAATCACAGTTATCCTTTCCAGAAAATAAAGATATGCTGTGTGGAATTCATTCAGGTCTGAGGTTAAAATTGAAACAGAATTATGTATGTTTACATAATGTATTACAATATACATACACAAATTCAAAGTGTGTTTCTAAGATCTTTGGTAAATGTAATGTCCTTTAGAAAAGTGGGCACTTCTACTTTTCCACCAAAACAAATGTAGAACTGTAGGGCTAAATCTCCATCTGCAGATAAATCATAAGACTAGAAGGGATATTTAATATTCCTAAAGGCAACATTTCTCAAAGTATGGTCTCAACCCCCTGTATTAGATTCATCTAGGGGAGGTTATTGGATCCTATTCTAGACCAGCCAAATCAGAATCTTTTGGGGAGAATCATGGAATCTACTTTTAACATGCCCCTGTGATGATTCTTTAACATACTTAAATTTGAGGACTTCGTCCTTGTGGCATAGCTCTAGACCACCCTCACCTTCAAGTGAGAAACACACTTATAAAGTTCCAAGGAGCTTGAATCCATTTACACTCAATCTATTTTCCCTTCCTTCCTTTCTCTATCAACTTCCTTCCTCCCTTCCATCTTTTCTGTATAGATATATTGATAGATAGATATGTAGATGATGGAGAGAGAACAGAGAGAATTATCTGCTAGCAGATAATGGTCCCTCCTTCCTGAAACTTATTGATTCCTTTTCCCCCTTTTTTTTTTTTTTGGTACGCGGGCCTCTCACTGTTGTGGCCTCTCCCGTTGCGGAGCACAGGCTCTGGAAGCGCAGGCTCAGCGGCATGGCTCACGGGCCCAGCCGCTCCGCGGCATGTGGGATCTTCCCGGACCGGGGCACGAACCCACGTCCCCTGCATCGGCAGGCGGACTCTCAACCACTGCGCCACCAGGGAAGCACCATGTATTTTCTTATAATACTTTATCACGAAACATCTTACACTTAATTTCATCCTTTATAAACTGAGGAAAGAGAAAATATCTTATATAAAAGTAACTACCTACTAAATACCATTCAGATGACCCCACTATAGTGTGGAATCTGATTTTTAATATGTGTGTGTGTGTGTGTCTGTACATATTGATACATATCTATGTCTATGTAGTTTCTAACAATATATCTATATATGCACATTTACCTATGAATATACATATATATATGCACATATATGTATGTATGTGTGTGTGTATATACATATACAGCCATATAGTTTTTCAGGATATATATTTTGTAAATATAAATACAGAAAGGAGAGACAAAGCTATGTAGTTTTCAAGAACTACAGGATATTTAAGCAAATTCACATATTTCTTTGTAATATCAAAATTATGTTTGCTTTAGAACTACTATAGAACCGGGCATAGGAATTAATGTTGTAGGATAGTTATTAACAGATTTATATTGTCAATTTTTTTCCTTCTAGTTTCTTCTGCTGTTTTTCTTCTTTCCCCTCACCTACCCCTCTTGCTCTTTAAACAATTCTTCACCTCAAATATATATACAAATAACATACTGAGAAGGGCCAATGACTGAATCATGTACCTTTAGTGAGGTTCCATGTAAAAAGATCTAGTAACAGGATGCTTGCTGGAACTTGTGTTTACCATATTTTCCTCATCATTATATTCTCATGCAGATGGGTGAATAAAAGAACCTACCTACATGTACAGAGAATGCAACCCCATCCTAACACTTGAACCTTCTTGCTGGGCTGAGCCACGAGCTACTAGTGATTTGATTGGTCACAAGTAAACAAAGGGACAGAGCTTCCTGACATTGGAAAATGAATGTGGGAATTTCCATCCAACGCTCATTCTTTCCATGGCAGGCGCCTGTCTTTGAGCTGAGCTGAAGGTGGCAGGATATTATTTTCTAGGACTGTACCTTAATTCTTCATAACCTACAAACAGAAATGAGTCAAAGTTTTGAACCAGTAACAGTAGTCTCCACTGTGTGTTCTACTCTATGTCAATGAATGTGATCTCACCTAATGGAATAGATGCAGAGGTATAATTTGGTGCTCTGACTCAGGAAGATCTCCTCATTGTAGGAAAAGAGCTGCTTGCTTCATTTTGCAGGTTATCACTCTAAACCCTGATATGCTTGGCATCTGTGTCCTCCTGAAATTGTCTTATTACCTTGTGAACGGGCACCATGTCATGCTAGCAGATGGACATAAAAATGCCAGAAACCTGGGCTGTGTGTCATTTTTGAGTATTAGTGTCTAGAAATCTATGATATTTTAAATGCAGCTTTGGAGCTTGAAACACACTTGGAGAGAACACTAGTACACTCAGGGGCTGGTCAGATAATAGTACTGTAACATGCCGATGGTAGACAACGGCAGGTATAGATCCTGTACCTCTTTCTTAATGTATCATTATCAAAATGTCATATTTAATTGCTGGGAATTTGTTCTAAGAAACACCAAGAGCCATGTCTCAGGTGGCAAGACAGAGGAGAAATACCATGGGCTTTGTTGACCACGAATAAATTACTTAACCTCTCTGAACCTAAGTTTTATCATTTATAAGATGTGAACTGAGGCAACAAATTACATAGTGTTAGGTATTTGTATATGAACCTCACAGAGTTGCTGTGCAAGTGAAATACGACACTTTTTAAGAAAGTGCTCTATGAATTGTACAGTATCATTCAAATGATAGTTGTGAGCTATTTTTTTTTTTTTTTTTTGCACCTATTAGTAGCCCAGCTAACTTTTCTATTGCTGATTGCAGTTCTGAGGAAGAGAATGTCAAGATTAAATTTGCGTATCAGAAGTTGTCACTGAGTTGCTGAGGAGAGGTTAATAGTGAGCTCTATTTTGGCAAAAAAATTTTTCCCAACTTGGAAAGGGCTAGATCATCATGAGCTCTTCACTGGGCAGACAAGCAGCAGGGCAATTTGTAGACCACATTTATGCTGCCCAAGAACAGGGAAGAGGTGAGAAATTTTCTGGTGATTTAAGGCATTAAAGACCACTGATCCAGATCACTTGGGCCCCAAAGTGAAAATCTGAGCGTGAACTATTCAGAATGGCTCCCTCTGCAGGTCAGGGGCCATTGACCATAGATTTGCTTACATTGGTTTTGGACCTCTGTGCCCAAAAGATTTCTGCCATTGTTCCATTTGACTTATATTCAAATAAAGTTAAAAAACAAACACATGAAAAAGAAAAAGTAGCAATCCGAGACTAATTTTACATTTTTTGTGTGCAATATAATTTACTCAGTGTATGAACGTGGATGAGAATGGCATCATTGCACAACTTGGATCATAGATGTTAAATAATAGAAAGCATAAAACTTCTGCCTCTACCAAGCTCTACAATCTGTGAAGTTGAGAAAATCTGGCACTGGGTTCCCAGCTGCTGTTCAGAAAATGCTTTGGTTATTACTGAGACTGGATTCTTCTCCTTTTTTATTACCAGTGAACCAGTTTTATGCTTGTTGAATGAGGAAGAGGAGACGAAATATACAATGAGGGCCTCCCCCACAGAGCTCTGTGATTGTGACATAATATGAAAAAGTGATTTCTTCTTACAGGTGTGGCTCATCTCAACGTAAAGCCCAATATGTGACTAATGAGCCTGAGAAGTTGGCACATACTTAAAAGAAACACTGATATCAGAATCTTATATTGCTAATTGTTTTCCTAAGCTTTTTCTCGTTTTATTTCATGTACCAGTTTAAGTCTATGTTGGTTTGTTTCAGCTTTATGAAGTGCTCATATGTGAGGCAGACAAAAGTGGGGGAAAAAATCTGTATTTTTATGAGTAAGTATTCAGCTGATAAACTACCACTGGCTAATCTGAGACAAGGGAATCCAAATGGTGATTATGTTCCAATGAAATTATTTCTTCAATTCATTATCTTTCTTTAAAATTTTTTCAACAATATTTGGAGAAAAATACATTCACGGGGGTAATAGGTTGAAATTTGTATTGAAACAATACAGCTCCCCTTTTAGGGAACTAATTCGATTGCAGAATAAAAATGATATTAATTATTGAATTAATGTTAACTTCTTAAGTTTAGGAAAATTTTAAATATGCTTAAAGTAAAACAGCGCTGATTAATATTTTTGATTAATATTTTTAAAGTATTATTACGACAGGAATAAAAATAAATCAGATTAAAACTATACTAGTAGAGGATGGTTTCAATGAAACCGACATCACACATCAATTTACTGTCTGGCTCGACACATTAATTGTCTTTTTACCACTAAGAGTTACCCTAAGGAAACATAACAACAATAATAACAAAAATAGTAAAAAAAATTAAATATGCCCAATTCATTTGCACAATCTGAGCAATGGGCTTTGTATGTGTCAGACTGCTTATGAAATGCTAGAAAACTCTGGAAATCAGAGGGTGGGGAGTATAAGCCTGTGATATAAGTATAAGTATAAGCCTCACGCCCTCCCATTTAGCTGTTCTGACATGAGCTACATATTGGCATAACTATTACCGATATGTTTCTAACTGCTCTAATAACAAATTCTTGTTATTTCAAAGTGTCTCAACTGGTGGGTCAGTGCTAGTGATTAGAATAGCTTAAGTGTATGTAGACTTAGTACTGTAATTTAATTTCATTGTAAATATTGAGTAGTGTATTTCCATGTAGACCATGAGAATTGAGCTGTACTGTTCTAAGCAGTAAATGAACACTGACACTTCTCCATCAGTCCTTATCTTGTAAATGTTTATGACTCCAAAATGAAACATCTTTTTTTAAGAAGTCTCTTTTTATTAGTATAATATAGTACACGGTATTCCTTCACTATATATGTGCATGTTGGAATGAAAATATTAGCAGTTGATGTTTGCAGAGTGTTTTAGGGCTTACAAAGCCTCTTCATCTACCCCATTCTATTTAAAAAAGAACTGGAGACTCAAGGGAGTTAAGTGATTTGTCTAAGATTTCATAGTTTGGTGAGTGGCACAGAGCGGACTTGACATCTTCTGACCCTAAATCCCAGGCTTTTCCCAATGCTAAACCATTTTCCCTGCAGAGTGCTCAAGGTTAAGGGCTTTGAGGTCAATGAACTGGGTTTGAATCCCAACACTTGGATTAACCTTGGGTAAGACATTTAACATCTTAGTCCATGTAAACTGTAGAGACTCTCAGTAACAATCTGATAGAGTTGTGAGAATGAAACACAATAACTTGCTGCTTTGCTCCTGGCACAGTGCCTGGCACATTGCAATCAACCAATACATATTGGTTATTGTTAACATGTACAGTCATGTGCTTACTTATGCTTACTAGTCATCATTTGTGTATCTGTGTGTTTTGGCTTCCCTCAAGTCTAAACTTGTCTCTCGAGTTTCTCAAGGGAAATAACTTCCATTTACATTTTCTGTAGATGTTAGAGAAATGCTCTTGGAATGAATGTGGAAGTGAATGATGCTAGAAAAAACTTTTGGAATGAATGTTGAAATGAATGAAAACAAAATGTCTCAATATGGCACTTAATTAAACTATTGGAAGTAACTGGAACCCATTACAAGCATCTATTCTAGAGAATATGAATAACTGAAAATCTGAATTTTTTTCACTTATAGTCCAATTAGTAGGAGTGCCTTCTGAATTATGATGCCAATACTTTAATTTAGTTTATTCACTGATGCAGAAACTCTCTGCTTTCACATATAATCATTTTAATTTTTGCATATCTAGGTTTTTCATATGCTTTGGCAGTTCTCTCAGATAAATATTCTTATGTGCCATTAGAACCACAATATTAATGTCTGAGCTTACCAAATAGCCAAATCTGGTTTTTTGTAGCTTTTTCACATTTGGTAACATATTTAGTCATTATCATATAATCAGCCACAATGTATAAAATTTTTGGAATTGCTTTCCTTTTTTAAAGACTTTATATCATATAAAGTAATAGAGACAAAATAACTTTCTTTAAACATATGAAGTATCACAACTAGAAGTGGAAGAAAAAGTAACAACACAGTACAGATGTGTGTGTAGCAAATAGGGCCAAGTGTATAAAATGCTAAGTTCACTTTGGTTAAATTTCAAATTAATAAATGTATATCATTTCTGGGACAGTTATTAAATTTGTTGTCTTTTTTCATTACCAGACATGAAAATGTAATCTTTCTCTCTTAGGAGTTCATCAAACTCACTGCTTCTTCTGTCTCTGAGATTAAGTTCCTTTGCTGTAGGGAGGGTAGTGATGTCTCAGAGAACAATGACTTCAGCTACTGTAGAAACAGCAAGAGCCAGCCACTCACGAGCAACCAAGAGCTTGTTTTCAGGCAAATGTTCTTGGCAATAACAACACAAACAGCTTGATAATAAATTACTCTCTATGCTCTTCTCAGACTTTCCCACACTGCTTTAAAAATGGTTTTGGTAAGAAATTGAGATTAATACAAAGATATTAATTAAAATAAAATGGCCAGGGATTTATAACTTACAAGAGTAACTCTCCAAGAGGCTACTCTCCTGGTGGGCTCCAAAACCACCAGGAATCATTCCAAAATCTATTGCTTTTCTGAGTATCAAAACCATTAGACAGCCGAAGAGACCAATGTGAGCAAGGTCCATCAGTCTATGATGGCACCAGGGTCTTCAGAGTCCTGAGGCCCAGAGCAGGCTGGCTCCCAGGCTCTTGTCAATTGGAAAGCTGGTCTGAAGCCCCAGTCAGAGAGTGTAGGGCAGTTTCTTACTCACTCCTACGGGTGGGGAGCTCCAGGGCATCGTAGGGTACCTCAAACCACATTGATTTATCTAAGGGAATGCTAGCTTTCCAGAGGATTAATCTTCTTGGTTACCTTCTGATGAAAATAGCTCTTAATTTACCACACCTTGGGGAAATTTCTGCATATGCACAGTTCTCCATGCTCCACAGATGAAGGTTTCTTACACATGCAGACACATATGGGGTATGCAAATAGATACACACACGTATATATGTATATTTAAAATTGTGGTACTATTTTTTTAGTTCATTTACATAATGTACCACATATATGTGATGTACTAGGTGCTAAGGTGATTGCAAAAGAATATGCTACAAATCTTGCTTTTGATGAGATTATGTATAATCAATGACAGAGCTGGAGATTTAAAAAAAGTAGGCCCGTCTAGTCCCATTCTCTCAATTTATAGATGAAGAGCCTGGGGCTCAGAAAGATTGAATACTTATGTCACACAAATTAGTAGTAGATTCAGGCCCCAGTCTCCCATAATTGTAACAATAATACCTTCAGTGGCTTAGACTGTTACCACCACTACAATTGCTCTAATCCTTATTAAGCACCAGCCTGGCGCTAAGTGATTTGCATGCATTGTCTCATTTAATGACCCAGCAAGGTCAGTACTACCACTATCCCCATTTTATGGGTCACCCTGCTGGCAATGGCAGAGAAGTGCGAGTGTTCTGCCGTCTGATTTGATATTCCGTGCCCTCAACCAGAGAGATTTCCATATGCAGTGCCCTTTTCCTTACATGCTTGTGATTTAAGAAAAAAAACTGAGAGTCAGTATATACTAAAATGCTAAATATAATCAGGTGCCAAAGCAATGGTAGAGATAATGGATGCTCAGGGTGGTTGGAAAGGGTGCAAGTCCCGCTTGCCACTCCATGGAGAGTGTACGAGCAAAGGTGCAGAGTGGGGCACTGAGCAGGTGTGGGGGAGGGGATGTGAGGAGTCTAAGCTTACTGAAGGGGTATGCAGTGGGAGGGCTAGACTGCAGGTACTGATGAGGACCTTTGGCACTCTCAAGATGAGTAGCCACTTTTTATAGCTATTGTTACTACTTTGGCTTTGCTGGCTTTTAAAAATTAAGGCATGTGTCTTTTTACTTGGTGTTCCAACTGCTCTTAATTTATGTATTAATTTGCTAATTCTGAAGGGCAAGACACTATGAAGGGTTGTTCCAAAACTAATGTATTGTATTACACTGTATTATGTGACTGTGAATGATATTTTTGGTTTTTCATCCTAAAATATCAGGGAAATAAAGTCTCCAGCAAATGGTCTTTCTCCAAGGCTTTACCTTCACAGACTGCTTTGGGTAGTTCTGCATTTGCTTTTGTGAGCTAGATGATTATGAATTGATCACTGGAAGGAAATTTTAAAAAGCAAGTGTGGTATTTAGACAATTTTGGAGGAGGGGAAGAAGAAAAAGGGAGTAACTGTACAGGATAATTAAGTTCCATCTTTGTATTCGTCTTAGAAGTTCAGGTCTGTTTAACTGACCTACTCTAACCTTCTGCAAAGGAAACATTAACAGCAGTGGAGGTATAAATATTACATAGTGCTGTTATGCTTGTGTGAAAACAAAAAAAAGACAAAAGACTTGTAGTTTTTAAAAATACTGGTACATTTGCTGTACTGGATAAGAAATCCAAATGTATAGCTCTGTAGCACCAGCTTAAAATAATACCTTAAGTAGGGAAGGCTCCCGTGTCTCTTCTTAAACTGACTTAGTTGAGCACTAGTATGGTCAATAAAAGCATAACACTGGGAAAACAGTTTTCAGAAGTTTGTGCTATTTTTCTATCAGCTGTCTTACATGGAGAGCTTTAATGACTCTCTCTGTCACACTAATGGGCATTTCTGTGTGTTTCAGCAAGTCAACTACTTCTGGCGTATCCTGTTGGCCCCATTACCATTCACCTGAAGGCAACGGAAGCTCAAAGTAAGGTAGGGAGACGCAGCTCCTGAATTCCCTCTGAGACTCAAAAGAGGAGGTTTGTGGCTATTTTTCATAGAAAAGTTAACCTTGCAATTGACCACTTGACCATCCAACTATATGTAATATGGCTCTGGTTTCAGTATTAAATTACACACTTAGTAGTGCATACATGACAGAAAGCTCATTCAATTAATTTCTCAGCTTTTTCCATTTGTCTTGGAAGGCATTTTCTTTCTTCACAGAATCAGCCCTTGATTAAGTGGGGGAAGGCATATCTTAGGCTCTTCACTGTCAGGATGTTCAAATGATGAAAATATCATCTTTGATATGCTCCACTGAAAACATCTTGTGTGTGGAGTAGAGATGCACATCCCTGGAGAAGGCTGTCCTGTGTTATAGAGCAGGTAAACTGGCGGGGATGGAGGCACTTCACTGGAAGTCTCCTTTAATGTGAAAGTCTCCACATTAATATGCCTGGACTTGAGCCTGATGCTTCCCAAACAGACTAGATGGTGCCCATTGCTTAGATTCTGCTCCTGCCAGGCCACGGGCTGGAGGGTGATTCTTGTTGGACTCTGCGGTTTTCTGGCTTTCCTTGTTTGACAGAATCCAGTTCTCCTGACCTTCAGGACATGGAGCAGAGCTCATCGCTTCCACCTGGCCTACAGAGTAAGTAAAGCTATGCCCCTGGAATACTGCTGCCATGGTTAGTTTAATTTTAATTTATTGCAGAGGTGGTTTTATGCATATGACTTTATAACTGTGCATGTACCCTGAGACCTCTGAAGGTCAAATAAATAATAAATGCTCATTAAGGGCATGGTGCTTTCGCTGAAACTGGCCAAGAAAGGTGTCACTGGTGATACTTTCATGTGGACAAATAGCATCCAAGTCAAGTAGGATCTAGTATTAAACTATTACAGTATTTGGTTCTGCTGCTCTAGAAAATTATATGCCAGCAATGCCTAGTCAATCATTAAAATAGTGGAACCGTTTAAAACTGGGAGGTACTTGCTGTTTAATCTATTTTTCTTTTAAACCATTGGACTTTGGGGGGTTATTCTTCTTTGCTGTGTGTGTGTGTGTGTGTGTGTGTGTGTATGTGTGTATGTGTGTAGAATGGGAGAGAAAGTGGAAAGGGGGGAGAGAAAGAATAAGTTCTCACACTTCTTAAAGAAGTCTCCTGTTAGAGGTTACAAAAGGAAACCCTGATTTTTACCTGTGGATGAGATGCAGAACAGGGTACCAAGGTGACCCCAGGCTGCAGCTGCAGAATTCCCACCATGGAAATCCTGGCGTCCAGATGTCGTGTGTTCAGACCCCTTCAAGGTGGAAGTGCTGCCCCCATCTCTGACACGCTGTCTCTTTCTCCGTATCCCCGGGCTGCCATGGGGGATGTAGATCAACGAGAAAGCGCTCAGTGTGCCCAAGGCCTCCTAACTGAGAAATGCTGAATCACTGGACTTTGGAACGTGAATAAAAGTTAATTCTCTTAAAGAATAAAACATAGAATTCTGCCAATTTTGGTTGATAGCACTCACATAATCTTAACAAACAACACAACCTATTAACGTGATAGGGAATTCTACTTTATAAACTTCAGTGTTATGCTATGTTCCAAGCACGCTCTCCTTCAGGTTAACTTAAGATATATTTATAACCTAATTATGTACATATATTCTATTCCTTATCCTAAACATATTTATAGCTAAGAAAGGAAACCTAAAATTGGAGCTGATTATGTTTGTTTCATTGGCTTAAAAGCAACCATGACCATTTAACCTTCTTGGAAACTCAGCTTTCCTTGAAAACAAACAAACAAAACCAAAACAGAGATCCTAGCTTTTGATTTTAATAATGTAGAATTAATCTTGGGACTTCCCTGATGACGCAGTGGTTGAGAATCCGTCTGCCAATGCAGGGGACACGAGTTCAATCCCTGGACCGGGAAGATCCCACATGCCGCGGAGCAACTAAGCCCGTGAGCCACAACTACTGAGCCTGTGCTCTAGAGTCCGTGAGCCACAACTACTGAAGCCCGCGCTCCTGGGGCCTGTGCTCCACAACAAGAGAAGCCACCGCAGTGAGAAGCCCGCGCACTGCAATTAAGAGTAGCTCCCGCTCACCGCAACTAGAGAAAGCCCGTGCAGCAACGAAGACCCAACACAGCCAAAAAAATAAAATAAATAAATAAATTTAAAAAAAACGAATTAATCTTAATTTAGAAGCGTAATCATCATGGATTATTATAGTCTGTATTTCTTTGATGTGCCTAATTCTTACCTTTCTGTTTTAATACCTTTGTCCATGTCGGTAACTACAGTCAAATGGAGATACGCCGGTAATTGAAATCTCTCTCCAATTCCTAAATCAGATCTTTGGTCCTCATTCTACTCAAGAGCCAGTTTTGGATCAGGTCTGGAATGGTGGAGAAGATAAAGTGTGGAAAGGTGTGGGAGAATACGAAGGTGCATTCCCAAGTTTATTCCTCTTCCCAGCTCCTTCCCTGTAAGTCCTCCCAGTGAATCTACCTGAAGATTTGATTATGTCCCTTCCATAAACTGATAGGATTAGTTTTAATCCATCCAAAGTTCTTACCTTGTTTTGGGTGTCTTAGAGTTTTCCTTGATGTGGACAAATTAATTTTTTTATGGCCCGAAAGACCACCATCATCCTGATTTGCATTATTGACTTTCCTTATAAGCTCTACAGCCTAAACATAAAAATAAAGGAAAAATTATTTCAGTCCTGTCAATTCCGCATGGCCCTACTGCCTTTAAAGTGTAGAACGCTTAGTCATTGGTATATAATTGCTAACAAGGTGATTTTTTTCAGCCTTACTTTGAAATATTGTTTTAAACTCACAGGATTCCCAAGGTCTAAGCAAGCATATCCAGGCTGAGCAAATGCAAAGTCAAGAATAAATGCAAACACCATTCAATAAGGATACTCGAGTGCCAGGTACTCTGCCAGAGTCTTTGACAGGCATTATATCATTTACTCCTCATGGCCACTGCATGAGGGAAGTATTCATACTTACCCAGTTCACAGATGAGGTGACTGAGGCTGAGACAGTAACAGACTCAAGGGAAGTAGACAGGCTGAGATTTCACCCAGGTCTATCTGACTCCAAAGTCTGTGCTCTGAACTACAGAGTTTCAACATCGTGAATCAAAACATTAATTGATAAGTAGTGAAAACGGAGGCTTTGCATTAAAAGTAAAAAGCATTTTTTCTTCCCAAAGAAAATCGGTCGTTAAAAAACTTCAGTGTAAAAAGGTAGGGGACCTCATATGTCTGCCGGGCAATTCCTCTCCTGTGAATTTAGATCCAATCCATTATCAATATTTTCTGGCAGTATTTCTTTCCTTTTACTGCTACATCATTCGTAAAGTTCAGTGTTTCCAGAACTATAACACGCCAATCTTTACCATGCTTTCTCAGCACTATTTGTATTTTAAATGACTGGAACCATTGCAGCCAATCACATTAGAAGACAGAGGCCACCGTTGTTAATTCCAGGCAATATGTGAAGGGAGTAAAAACCCTGAGCGCTCTACACAACCATTTCCCAGATGTTTGTCAGACTTGTCTATTTTCTCTAACTCACGTGCAGAGAAACCCAGACAAATCTGTATTTTTTCTTTTGTATTGACCAAGTTCTAGGAATAAAATGTTTTCCTGAGCAACAAAAACAAAAAATACTACTGAGTGCTTGTAGTTTAAGCTGTAATATAGTTATTTGTAGCTTTTCTGAAGTGTGTCTCTTTTGTGTAGAACTTTTAACTTGATTGCTTTTTTTAAAGCAACTGCTCAGCATTGCTTCTTAGACCCACAGACTTTAAAAACATCCTAAATGAAGCAAGAGAAAAATTTCAAGGAAAAGATTTGGCATTAGAAAGCAAAATGGGAAAAGTAGTAATTCTCTTTTAGAAGAGCTCTGATTTATTTAGATCCCTAATTCAGCTTCCTATAGATGGATATTCCTTTAAAAGGAACCCATCCCTTTCTAAGTATTAATTTCCTCTTTTATATAATTGTGATATTCCTTCCATACTTATATTACAAGCTTCTGATGGTGAAGAGGTGAGATAATCAGCAGCTCATTAAAGTTGGAAGATTCTAATTTTACTAGTAAAAAATGTAAAAACAAAAAAATCTATGTAAGCAAGTAAAATAAATTTGCCACATACAAATGAGGTATTGCTCTTACAGTCAAACTTTGGGACAGATTAGATTTTAAACAGGGAATCCACAAGCTAAATTAAGAAAAAAAAAGAATAGTTTGAGATGAAAGGGATGCCAAGGAACACACTGAACACCTGTGCAATCATTCAGTGCTTTTTAAAAAAAAATTTATTTATTTATTTATTTTTGGCTGCATTGGGTCTTCGTTGCTGCACGCGGGCTTTCTCTAGTTGTGGCGAGTGGGGGCTACTCTTCATTGTGATGCACATGCTTCTCATTGCAGTGACTTCTCTGTTGCAGAGCACAGATTCTAGGCACACGGGCTTCAGTAGTTAAGGCTCACAGGCTCAGTAGTTGTGGCCTGTGGGCTCTTGGGTGCAGGCTCAGTATCTATGGTGCACGTGCTTTGTTGCTCCGCAGCATGTGGGATCTTCACAGACCAGGGCTCGAACGCGTGTCCCCTGCATTGGCAGGTGGATTCTTAACCACTGCACCACCAGGGAAGCCCGCATTCAGTGCTTTTTACAATAAGGTAGATATTACATATATAAGGAAGAGTGTTTTATTACTATTATTTTTGACACCAGAATAGTCAAATATTTTCCTGTATCTTTTATAGGGCACCTCACAGTGCCTGGACTATTGCAAGTGCTCAATAAATCTCTGCTAATTTGACAAACCCTCTCTCATTTTTAGTGATTATCTCTTTTGACAGAAGCAATTCAATATGAATTTCTAGAGCCTACAGTTAATGAGCTAGCAGCCTGGAGCCACAGGGGTTAAAGAGCATGTGTCTTAGAGTCAGAAGGACTTGGGCTTGAATGAAGCTCCTATTAGAGCTGTGTGATGGGGACAAAGTACACAATGTCTTTGATCCTCAGTTTCCTCATCTGTAAAATGGGGGGAATGATACCTATAGCACAGTGGTTTTGTATGAATTAAACTGGATAAAGCATTTAAAGTGTTCAGTGCAGTGCAGGCACACAAAAATTGCCCGCTAAAGCGTAGCTATTATTATTCATTGTGGTAGTGGTAGTGTCATGATATTTCCTCCCTCTGTCCTTCCCTCTTCTCTGCCTTCTCTCCTTTCTTCCTTTTCCCCTTTCTTCTTTCTCTCCTAACCACAAATAGAAGGGGATGTCCCAAAATGGAATTACCGTTATAAAATGCCTCAATTACTATAATGTTCTTGTACAGTCATGCTCTGATAATACTGAGTGCTGTCACTGAAAATGCTGAAGGAAAATTTTAAAGGTAAGGTCTTGAAAATTTGGATTTTTCTATCATCCTCCCTAGCCCTATGCCTTAGTAACCATCTGTATTTCTCTTAATCCATTTGTGGCCCAATAGGTTGCTCTTCCTTTTTACTTTAACAAGTCTCTATCTGTAGAGATTCCACAGTTGTTGTGACAACAGTTGGAGTGGATCACTGCCTTGCAAAGAACCATCACCTGAATCATCTCACTCCCAGGTAATAACCAGAGAGAGCTAGTCTCACTTCCTTATCCTTGTTTCTCCTTAAACTTAAGAAGAAATTAAAATTGAAAATATATTGTATTGGGCTTCCCTGGTGGCGCAGTGGTTGAGAGTCCGCCTGCCAATGCAGGGGACACAGGTTCGTGGCCCAGTCTGGGAAGATCCCACATGCCGCGGAGCAGCTGGGTCCATGAGCCATGGCCGCTAAGCCTGCGCGTCCGGAGCCTGTGCTCCGCAATGGGAGAGGCCACAACAGTGAGAGGCCCGCGTACCGCAAAATAAATAAATAAATAAATAAATAAATAAATAAATAAATATACTGTATTAGTTTTCTTGGGCTACTGTACCACAGTATCACAAACTGGGGTGGCTTAAAACAACAGAAATGTATTGCCTCATAGTTCTAGAAGCTAGAAGTCCAAAATCAAGGGGTTTGCAGGGCCATAGTTCCACTGACACCTGTAGGAGAGAATCCTTCCTTGTCTTTTTTAGCTTCTGGTGTTTGGTGGTAATTCTTCATTTTCCTTGGCTTGTAGATTCATCACTCCCTCTCTGCCTCTGTCATAACGAGGCCATCTTCTTCCTGTGTGTCTCTTCTTCTCTTTATTAGGATAGTAGTCACATTGGACTAAGGGCCTAGCATACTCTAGTATGACCTTAGTTTAACTCAATGAATTATATTTGCAACAACTCTATTTCCAAATGAGGCTGCATTCTCAGGTACTGGGGTTAGGACTTCAACGTATCTTTTAGGGGGACACAATTTATTCCATAATATACATTACAATGCTTAAGCTAAGTAAAATAAATTTTCAAGTAATTCTAGTAAAAGTCAGAATAAATCTGATGGTGTTGTCAAGAACAGGGAAGAAAGAAAGAATTAGAAAGGATTAGATTGGCCAACAGATATTTACTGAGCACTTAATGTGTGCAACCATGTAGAATACTCTTTAAGCATCCGATAATCTACTTATCTTCAAGGACTTCACAATTGAATTCAAGGATTTTGGATACTACACGTGTTTAGAAGCAAACAGAAAACATTTCCTTACCTTAAAACATAGTCAACAACCAAGAAATGAGTAAAAATACCTCTGTGCCAAACCAGCCCAAAGTGAGGTTTCCAAGTCTGCACTGTATGCATGTGGTTTCCTTGTAGAAAAGTAGTTTAGTAGCCTATTAACTCCTATGCAACATATAATTGTAGCAATCATATCCATTTGATTTTCCTGTCTACCACAGACTAGTCAGGCATATTGAAAGCAGTGAGAATAACAACTGAAAACCTGACAATAAAAGAAAGTATATGAAGGAAAAAGAGAACTAATAGGAGAACTGAAATTTTGCTACTTTCTGAAATCATGTAGTGTAGAGACAATCCGATATGCTTTGTCAGGCTTTGTGAACCTTATTCCTTACAATACAATAATTGGTGTTCAATATAATGATCCCAAGATATGGAGAAGCATTTAGATTCTGACCAATATGTTATATTTAATAAGGCAGACACATTTGTAACATATTTTAGAGTTTGTTCCAAAATTGTTAAAAAATATTAAATGATAAAACCAAACTATTTACAGAACTTAATCTACAATGACAGAGCCCAAGAGTGTTTTTGGCAGGTTTTACTTAAGTGCAAATGAGTGGCAGATACATGTTTAGAATTTCAGTCAGAGGAGGGAGATAAAAATGCTGTGTTGGAATGGTCATAGATAATGTCCAGAAATTGGCCCCTCGTTAGCACTTAGAAACACAGCTGGGTTTACTGTACTCCAGAGTTGTATGAATCTAGTGAAATAGGCTCTAGCACTTTTCCCATCAAGAGTGGTCCGTATGGGAAGCCCACAGTCATAGATGACCCTGTACACTTCAGAGCCTAGCATGATTCAGGAACTGACTAGGCAGTTCAGTTTTCCTCTTGGTTAGATTGCAGACTTTCCAGGAGAGGCATTACAAACTCAAATACCTTCAGGGATCTAGCAGGCAATATAAATGATTTAAGTGTGACGGGTATGAGATATTATTTGGAAGCAAATTTGGACAGAACGTGCCCCTCTAAAAGCATTATCATTCGTATTTTCTTTATAATCTGTGCCTTTAAAATTATCCAGCCTGGAACTGAATTCAGATCTAGAGCCTCCGGATCACATCTAGCATCAACCCATCCTGTTCCAGACCCAATATGACCTTGGTTTCTTACGGCTCAGGCCTGCTATCATTCTCTTCGCTCTGTTTTCACCCAATGGCCTTGGTATTCCGGAATTGAGAGAATATCCACTGGTCTAACATTTACCAAAGAATGTTTTTATGGACATTGGTCCTGTGAGATATTCCTAAAAAAACAGGATCTTGTTATCAAATAATTATGGGAAATAACACATACTATACCCCTTTTCAAATGATCACTATACACATTCACATATTAACAGCTCTGAGACGACTTTTAGTAAAGAAAATGGATAATTCAATGTTTAATTCAAAGCTAACCACACTTAGTTTGTTACTGAACTTCCCTTCTCCTTTATAATTACATCATGAAGAGCTAATGTTCCATGGAGCACACTCTGGAAAACACTGAGACATGACCTCTTATAGAACTCTATATTAAATTGTATAAGTGAGAAAAGCAGAACTAATTCTTGAACATGCAAAGAGTTTATATAATCTTCTTTAGAATTTCCATACGGGGAGGAAACATCCATCAATGATGTCCCACTTTGTCCCTCCAATAAATGCTAGGGAAAATCTTTGGCCCTTTTCTCCACCCAATTATTTGCTTCACCCCAGAGGCAAGAGTAACTTCCCTGGTTTGGCCATGTCTTGGTTATTAGGGTGTGAGCTTACTCTTACCCTCAAATCTGGAAACAGGCTATTATTTTCTTTCTCTCCCTTAGACCACTAGCCTGTAAGCGACAGGGTATCTCCCTATCCTCCTCCTTTGGATCTTTAGAAGGGTAGGACTTTTGCCCTTGGCAGGAGGGAAGTTCTGCCTTCTTCTCTAGTCCAGTTTTACTAGGCAGGTCCCTACATTAGACAACACAGCTGACCTGCCTCTGACTTCTGTGACTGAATTCTTTGTGTACATACTCAACTGGCCATTACGTGAAGGTGAAAAGGGACCAGTGGCAGGATTCAGACAACAAACCCACTCACAGCCTTCAACATTATGCACAGAATAAAAAATCAACTCTACTAACCCATTGCCCAGGTCATTAACATGAGCAGCAGAACCTCTTTGTGCTCTGCTGACCATTGTGGACTGAGAGAGAGACAATGGCATTTACCAGAGAGACCACTTATTGTTTTAGGTTCCTTTTTTTTTCTTTTCTTTCTTTCTTTCTTTTTTTTTTAAAACCATAACCTTCAGAAATCAGTTAGAAAAGACCTTTTGCATCTCAGGCTATAATTTTTTTGAAGAAATGATGTAATAGGCTGCTCTATTTCTAATCTTGAGAATATTTGGTTTTGGGCGTATTTCAAATGTTGATGTTAGACTGATATGAAAATGCCTGTTCGTGCTCAAAATCCAGGACAAAGGTTATTTCCACCAAGCTCAATAGAAAGTAATAAATAATTCTGAAATATTGTCTTAAAATAAGAATATAAAATATTATAACTTGTCAAGCCTTCAAGTCTATGTTTGCTTATTATTGCCAACCCAGCAGGTATAACAAAGGCTCCTGCCTCTGCCCTGACATTTCATCTGCCAGGAGAGGTCCACCTCTGCTCACCAAGCCTTGTTTATCAAAGTTTCAGCCATTCTTTCAAAACCTCTTATTCCATGCCAGATGCATCTTAATTGTACTAATTCTCTCTGCTATATCGATATGTCAATAAGGATTCTCCATCTTGCCCACTGTATTTGCAATATCTGGGACTGTGATAAATAATGCATTCCTGATGATACATTGAGGCTATTTGTATGAAAGCACTACTAAAGCTAATATAGCTACAAGAAAAAAACCATCATTAATCTGAATTCATAGGACCTCTTGCGAGGGTTTATTTCTGCAAAAATAATAGTGTCTTGAGGGTTGGTCTAGAATGAAAGGAAAATACAGGCTATTTATATCTGCCTCACTGCTTCACAGATGCGTTGAAGTGAAATGCAAAACTCTTGTGGACTTGGTAGTGACTTTAAATCCCATCCCTGTATTCTTTCCATTGGTAGAAGAAAAAATTGGGTATATGAGCTATATCATCCTATAGTCACATATTCTATTCATAGCTAAAAACCCATTCGCTCAGTTACAAAGTTTAATAACAACCTGTATCACACATTGCTGTTGCAACAAATGACATTATATAAATGTAGATTTTTATCTTTTCCTTTGAGTTTTCATTGTTAAAACAACTGACATAAAATCAGGATAACTGAGTTAGGTTTTATTGCTAGAAAGGAAAGAAAATACAGTAAGAGTTTGAGTGTATGGTTATCCTTCAACCTGTGTGTACACAGTGGAAGTTTATGTCCTATGCCACCTCTCAGAAGCAGGGGTCTTGTGCTTAGGAAGACTGTCAGAAGCTTCACTGGATGCCTTTTTCACCTGCTAAGATGATTTCTTGATCCAAAATGTGATTAAACAGTAATGTTTTATAAAGCTTTTTGTTGTTGTTGTTTGCGGTACGCGGGCCTCTCACTGTTGTGGCCTCTCCCGTTGCAGAGCACACGCTCCAGACGCGCAGGCTCAGCGGCCATGGCTCACGGGCCCAGCCGCTCCGCGGCATGTGGGATCTTCCCGGACCGGGGCACGAACCCGTGTCCCCTGGATCGGCAGGCAGACTCTCAACCACTGTGCCGCCAGGGAAGCCCCTCCTATAAAGCTTTTAAAATACAATAAAGCAGCTACACTCTAAAAGCAAAGAACATCATCTTTAGAGCATCTCACTTTAAATAATATTTTGTTAAGGATTGTCCCACTTAACCAGAGTGCATCAAAGCTTATGCCTCTCGAGTGTGCTGACACTGTGCTCAGGAAATTTTGGTTTGATTCCCAGTGCTGGCAGACAAATTGTGGATCATAAATCCTGGTATATGGCAATGGTTTTCTAGATCAACAGGAGACACTCTAGACAAGAAACAGAGAAACAGGAGAGGGGGTAGATTCACCTCTCTGTAGTCCACAAAGCTTTCTGATGCCCTTACAAGGATTTTGAGTGCATTTCTGCCAGTATCAGCAATGGTGAAGTTCACCTTCACTAAAATCTAATTCCAGCACTAACTGGCAGGCCAGCACTAGTGAAAATAACATTCTGGTTTCCTCCATGACCCCAGTCCCGACATGATAACGGGAGCCCTCAACAACTTATTTCTAGCTTGGAATTCTTGATGGTTTATTTAGTTTGACTGCCTGTCGGAGATTGCTATTATGAATACAGTTGCTAGGGAAGGCCTGCCATCGTGCTGTTTGGCTTTTAAAGGGGTCAGGATTTTGCAACATCTCAAATAACACTTATGGCTTAATGTCTGCAAACAATGCAGCATTTAACATTTACTATGCATGAAGAGGATCATAGTTCATCATTTATTATTCAAAAATTATGTAAAATATTTTTATGATGGAATATGAAGAATGTGTTCAAAATATTCATGTATATAAACAGCACATAATAAATTTACCTTAAAACATCAATATGTAATCAAAGCGGTATCTGGAGTTGTGCAACATGGAGCCAAATTTTAAATATTTCAAAATTCAGACTTTTAATCACATATCTTTCAAGTGGATGAGACTGAGTTCTGGTACTCTTCAGGGAAGTGAACATTTAATTCCCTTTCCAAGGAGACTATCATTTTTATGGTAGAGAAAGGCTAGGTTCATCATAATTTAACCATACAAATTTCTCAATTCAAAAATTGTTTGCCGGGCTTCCCTGGTGGCGCAGTGGTTGGGAGTCCGCCTGCCGATCCAGGGAACACGGGTTCGTGCCCCGGTCCGGGAAGATCCCACATGCCGCGGAGCGGCTGGGCCCGTGAACCATGGCCGCTGAGCCTGCGCGTCTGGAGCCTGTGCTCCGCAACGGGAGAGGCCACGGCAGTGAGAGGCCCGCGTACCGCAAAAAAAAAAATTGACTGCCTGCTCCATCTTCCCATCATACTTGTTTCAAAGACATGTTTTGGTTTCCTGTAAAAGAAGGCAGTTGTGAATATTGGTTCTTGGAAACTGGCAAGAATGGAAAACATTGTAGTCCAAGTGAAGATGGTGTGAGCAGTGTGGCTGATGTGATTTGTTGTCCTCATTTGTGATTCAAGTCCCAGAACTTGTCTCAAACAGGAGGGTAGATTTCAATAAAATGTTAAATCCAAATGACTTGAGTGAGAGAATAAGAATGGATCCAATAAAATTTTTCTATTAACAAGATAATATAAATAATACAAACCTTTAGCTACTGATTTCATAGTAAGACGTCTATTTTGTTAAAACAGTGACTTCAATGATTTTAAATGCCACACATTTGAGAGGCAGCCTCCAAAGAACTATCCAGAGTCTTGAATCCCTTTACAGATTTGATCCATTTGTTTTGGAAATAAATCATTTCCAAATTATTATTTTAATTATGTATGACACAATAGTACATCCTGCAAAAGTGATAAATTCTTTATAATATTTAAACTCATTATAGCTCACATTAAGTCTTTCTAGGAGGGGGTGACAATCTAGCTTCATAGGAGAATCACAAAGATTCTAAGTTAATGAAGTAAGTCTCTTTCCCTCCTTTATTTGCCTTTTCTCCTCTCTAGCTGTTTTTTGTCTTCATTTCTTGTTGTCCTTATTGTTTACTTATGTTAGCACTGTACATTTTAAAATACTGATATGCTTAATAAATATTTATTAAGTACCAATTATGCAGAAGCATGGTGCTAGGTGCTTTAAAAACGTTCTAATTAAAAATTTTACTTGCTCTAAATAACACAGTCAGCTAGAGGTAGATCAAGCATTGGAAATCAGATCTTTGCATTATATCAACCCATAATACACGTGGCAATTTTATTCTATGAACATGATTTAAACTTCTACTTAAGTAGAACATTGCATGTTTTGAGTGAGGAGTTTTGTTTGCTCCCAAATTACATCTATAAGGTTTGAATTATTAGCTGCCATTGACTTTAATTAAACTCATTATGGCCTCACATGTCTGGCACTTGTTAAGGAGGGGAAAAAAAAGTTTAAAAATGAGCCAAGTGACTTGATACACACTCTCTCAGCAAATAACCATAACAAGCCATGCTGGGCCACAACTCAGCTAGCAGTGTGCTACTTGACCCTCGCCAGTGTTTTCATGCTAAAAAAATGTGTGTTCATCTTCCTTATTCTTCAATAAAGGATGTACTCCATTCAAGTGAATGCCTTCAGTGATTTGGTTTGAATGGAAGTGCAGGCACAAAATTATTTTCTTATTATTTCCTTTATGCAGGATAGGCACTCAACTAAACAATACTAGCTAATAGGGTCCTTCTTGGTCCATGTCACCAGAATATCCAAACATTCATTTAGGAAAGGAAAATATCAGCCATACAGATGCTCTAGTGGCAGGGTGCCACACACCTCTATGTCTGGAGTCATCCAGATGGCTGACTAAATGGCTTGGATTCATGTGGGTGTTCCTCACTGTATAGACAATGCTTCTGGGACAATTAAAAGAAAAAAAATTACTCATGTTCAAACTCTTTAATGAACTACATTGCAGGGCATTTTTTTTTAAATTAAAAAATGTACTTATGTATTTTTCATTTAGTGTTTCAGTTTCATTACTTCAAAAATGCTAGAACAGAGGCCTAGAAAGGTGAAAGAATTACCCCAAATCACCTACACTCACTAGGAAGTGACAGAACATTACCTTGAACCCAGATGACTGGCAATTAAAAGCTCTTTTTACCACACCCCGCTACCTATATGAATACCGTAAGCATCAGATTACCTGTCTGCCTGTCAAAATATCACCTACACACTCCAGGAGTCCCCAAACCCTTCTCATTTGCCAAGGTGGACTAGGGAGAGGGGGAGGCACCATCTAATTATATATCGATTTATAGTTTTCAAAGCACATTTACGCAAAGAAATCTCACTCAATTGTTTATTCCTCCATGTATTTATTCAACTTATCATTGAGACCTTTTCTACCAGTGTCCTGATCTCCTATCCCCATTAGATAGCTATACTGTTCCTTCTCCCCTCTCCTATTCCATTCATCAAATCTCAGCTCTTATGATTCTAGCTTGTTCTATGAGGTGTAGGTGATTTTTTCCTCAGTCTTTCATATGTCTTTAATTTTCTCCAAGGCCTAAATGGAAAAATGAGAAATGTGATGAGGTGAGGGCAGGTTGTAGAAATAAATGAATAGGTTAGGATAATGATCATCAGTTCCATGGGGCAGGAACCAAAAAGTGGGGCTTCCCTGGTGGCGCAGTGGTTGAGGGTCCGCCTGCCAATGCAGGGGACACGGGTCCGTGCCCCGGTCCGGGAGGATCCCACATGCCGCGGAGCGGCTGGGCCCATGAGCCATGGCCGCTGAGCCTGTGCGTCCGGAGCCTGTGCTCCGCAGCGGGAGAGGTCACGACGGTGGGAGGCCCGCGTACCGAAAAAAAAAAAAAAAAAAAGGATTATGTGTTTAGTGACTCAAGGGGTGTATGTAGGATCACAAGTTTGCATTAAGTTCTGCAGTGACCAGAAGGGAAAGAAATAGTGGTGAGGAATAGTAGTAATGCAGAGTCGATAGTTCTTAAAGGAAAAAAGTGTGTGTGTGTGTGTGTGTGTGTGTGTGTGTGTGTGTAGGAACAGACTAAAAGTAGGAAAGCTATATTAATGGTGACTGCAAAAGAGGATGACAGCGGAGACGGCAAGAAGGAAACTCTTGGCCAAAGTCTTACCATTCCAGCCCCTGCAGAGAATCCTACAGTAGCTGCAGCTAAGAGGAATTCCCTTCTCACTGCCTGTGGTGAGCATGTATTACCAAAGTCCCAACTTGGAATTTTGAATGTATTTTCCCATAGAATATTATTGAAAGTTGTTGAATTCTTCAGTTCTGTTTATATAATACATCCGGTAAATGATAAATTATATTCGCATTGTTTCCTTGGGAATATGTCCTTTGAATTCTTAATAGCAGATTAACAAATTGTCTTTTAGAGCACAAATCGTTCTTAAAAAGGAGAGGGCCTACATTAGATTACAGTGACATCTCTAATTGTAGTGTATAGACATCTTGAGTCACTGTTCAATTAAACACAAACATCATGGAATAAAACATCAGCAGGGATTTAACCATTAAGGAAAAGTTGATATTTAACATGATGATACAAGGCTTTGAAAAAAATGGACTTTGTTTCTTTAGTACATAAGAGGATAAACAGAAAGTAACATTTGTTAAATGTTTATAGCTACTAGGCTCTATGCTAAATGCTTTATATTAGCTCAGTTAATTTTCATAGCAATCAAATGAAATGGTCATTATTATCCCCATTTACAGGTGAGAGAACTGAGTCTCAGAAAGGTTAAGAGATTTGTAAAGGTTGAAATAAGAATTCCTTCTTGAATTGTGTTTGTTTATTTGTTCACTATGTAGAGTGGAGTGATTTGATAGCCTGTTTATTGTTATAGCTCCTTCCTTCCTAGGTCTTTCTCTTGACCAAATCAACCACAGAAGAATCAACTGGACTTTCCAATTTTTCCAGTCCAGTGTCAATTGTGAGTTAGATTACCAATAAAGTCAACTCAATATTTTCATTAAATTATCTGATATAGCCAAATATTTAGAACAAAATTATTGAGAAATTTTTATTTTAGCATAGTTTACTGCATCCAAGTTCATAAGAAAAGTAAAAACTAAAATAATCCAGACTTTTTCACATTTTGTTCTAACATTTGGTCTCATTTAGACATAATCTGTATATGATACTCCATTGAGAACAAAATAAGAAGAATATACCACGTAATCAGGCAAAATGAGACATTTCATTTTACGTAAAAAATTCAGAGCGGTCTAATATTCCTCACATAAATGAGAAAATTTATCATACTTTACACTTGTTCTGGTCATCGGCACACCTGGAATAACTGCTAAATGCCAGACTAGTCACTGTAGTCTGAACTATTATAAATCAATGCATTTGGAATAAGGTGCTGTTAATGCTAAATTTAAATTGAATTTTGTTTCCATATAATCTATATCAATGATTTTGGGGGCTAATATTGGCCGGTGTTTGAATATTTACTTTGAGCACTGGGTATTCAATGGTACAGAGAAAAGACATTTATTCCATCTTTAAACGGCATTCCTATGCTTGTACCAGTTACCATTTCAATAATGCAGAAAAAATTCATTATCAGGAATAAGATAAAACTTGGGGAGTTATTTTGTTTATCATATGGTAAATTTAAAATGTCCTTAAGTTTATATCCTGTTGCAAATTCTCAGGAACTATATATAGCAAATGTGATTTGGCTCAAGGGAAAAGGAGAAGCGGGAAGTTAAAGAGCATATTAGACCGGAAAGTTCAATAACACCAAGATCTATTAGGAAACCTTCAACAGGTCACACTGGGCCAAAAAAATATATAAAGGTACAAGCAAAAAAAAGTCAGGCCTATATAATGTCCACCAGCAGATCTCTTGCAGGACCACATATGGATTACCATGTCTCGATGTCATGAGTAAGTTCCCAACCCTGAAATTCCATACACCCTTTTCCTCATCCTCTTCATTTCCCTGGCCTTGATATATTTCCCCCACTGTCCTCTCCAATACCCCCTTTCCTCTACCCACTTAATAGTTCAGAAAGTTTCTTGGTTTCAAGATAAAGGTCAGAAAAAAAGGGGTTATTTCAACGCAAGGCTTTTATATATTTTTCAAGATAGGAGCTCCAAAAGCACCATCTAAAATCAAGCAACTGGAGGGAATTCCCTGGAAGTCCAATAGTTAGGACTCCATGCTTTCACTGCTGAGGGTGTGGGTTCAATCCCTGGTCGGGGAATTAAGATCCCACAAGCCACACAGCATGGCCAAAAAAAATTAAAAAATAAATAAAAATAAAATCAAGCAACTGGAAATGGAATCTTAGATGCATCAGTAGAACAAATATAGCCTCTATCATTTTATGGATGAATCAAATATCTCCCCTCAGTAGTCTAATCAAAGACTTTGTGTGTGGGGGCTCTCCCACACATTTGCCATCTAGTTTGAAAATGAGTCAACTGGAGGATGCATTTAGTGTGTCCTTATGAAGAAAATGTTCTTGCTTAAGAGAAGAACTAAGCAACAAGAAAACTAATGTTTATTCACTCATCATATTCAATAGTTTAAGTCTATCAGGTTTTCTGATATGTGACAATTTTTCTCTCATTTGCAAAGGGCTATGCTATTCATTCCACAACATGTTCATTGTTCATATCTTTTCCATCAGAGAATCTAAGATTTATATGGTGTTTTACCTTATTTCTAAGTTTTTAGTAGAAATCAGAAATATATCGTTACAAATCTTCTGAAGCCTAAAAAACAGATGAGATGCTTTTTCTCTTTCTACTATTTTTTGTCAAATCACTCTAATTTAGTGTTGACCACAAGGCTTCTATGGATTTGTTTATTCTTTCCATCTGTACTAGTCCTTTTTTGTAACCAAGAGGATGGGATATGCCACCATATTGTAGGTGTCATTCCTGAAAATAATGACTTATTGGTACATCTGACAATGATGTTACAAGGCTTGAAACAGAAGTCAATTCCATTGAAAACAGACTGATTACTTCAGATGTCACCTCTCAGTATATGGAACCCTAGTTATTGTATTAGAAAAGTTTAAAAACAAACAGGAAAAAAGAAGAGGTAAAGCATCTCTGTATTGATCTATATAGCACCTGTATTAATGACCATACTAGTGACCTAATATGTACGTTTTGTTGCTCTCAGATATGTTTTTTCACGGGCCTCTCACTGTTGTGGCCTCTCCCGTTGTGGAGCACAGCCTCCGGACGCGCAGGCTCAGCAGCCATGGCTCACGGGCCCAGGTGCTCCGCGGTATGTGGGATCTTCCCGGACCAGGGCACGAACCCGTGTTCCCTGCATCAGCAGGCGGACTCAACCACTACGCCACCAGGGAAGCCCCAGATATGTTTTTTTTAAGACTGACTTGCTTTAAAATTTACTTAGAAAGTTTCAAATGGGATAATCTTTGAAATCCTATGACATACTCCTTTTACAATAATTGAAATTCTTGTATCCTAGGATTTTTTCTCATTCTTTGGAATTGACTGAACTTCCAGGCCTCAACAATTTAAGTAAATCCTTTTATTTTAATTTTGATAAATCCTTCATATTTTGAACACTGTCATCCGTTATGGTGTAAGAGGGTGGTATTTACATGAGAATACCACTTATCATTAGCATTCATACAACTTACTCTTCATCAGGGGCAGATGCATATTTATCTTTTTTCTTTTGGTGTATGTGTTTAATTTTATTCAATGATGTATCAAAATATTTGGTTTGCAGTAAGTATACTTAACAAAAACTCTCTTTAGCCCTTTTGTTCACCACTGGTTGAAATTTGATATGGCTGGCAAGTCAAAAGAAGGAGGAAGAAGGGAACTAACATTTACTGACCATTTACTCCATGCTGGGTCTTTTCCACACAATGTCTCACTTAATCTTCACATGCTATCATGATGATATTATTTCCTCAGTTTTGGAAATCACAGGCACAGACAGGTTAAGAAGCTTACCCAAAGGCATTCCAACTAGCATTTTCAGAGTCAAGTTTGCCCGTTTCTTTTTCCCATGTGTGTCTTTCTATATAACACACTGCATTTATTTCCAAAGGGTCCATTGCTTTCTGACTCATGAACCTTTATGGTTTGAGTATACAATTACTTATTCTGATTAAATTCTTACCATTTAATCTCCTCTCTCTCACTGTCCAAGTTAGGCAATCTCAGACTTTCCTATACTTACTTTATACTTAAATTTGTATTTAGAATGTTGTGATTTTGATATCTTAAGATACTGAAAATATCATTGTCCTATGTATATTTCATGCTGAACTGGCTAGATGCTTATGATATCACTTAAAAGTATGGATTTTAGAATCATAGTGTTGGAAAGGACCTTAGAAATAACCCCAACCTCCAAGTCTATGTTCAACACTACACCCAGGTTGAGCTTTTTTTTTTTTTTTTTTTTTTGCAGTACGCGGGCCTCTCACTGTTGTGGCCTCTCCCGTTGCGGAGCACAGGCTCCGGACGCGCAGGCTCAGCGGTCATGGCTCACGGGCCCAGCCGCTCCGCGGCATGTGGGATCTTCCCGGAGCGGGGCACGAACCCGTGTCCCCTGCATTGGCAGGCGGACTCTCAACCACTGCGCCACCAGGGAAGCCCCGGGTTGAGCCTTTTAAAACTTGTTAGATGACGTCACTCTTGCTCAAATGTCCCAAGAGGCATCCCATTTCTCTCAGAGGTGGGTCCAAGGACCTCGCCTCAAAGGATCTACAAATCCCTGCCTTACCTGCTCCTGACCCCTGCTCCCTGACCACTCTGGCCTCCTGCTCTTTCTTGAACAAGCCAGACATGTTCCCACCCTATGGTCTCTGCATCAGCTGTTTCCTTTGCATGAAGCACCGTTTCCCCCAGATACCTGTATGGCTCATTCCTTCTCTCTTTCAGCTCAAACGTGACCACTTTACTTGCAACTGCATGTCCTCACCCCTCAGTTGCCCTGCCTCCTATATGCTTTTCTCCTCTCCATTGTACTCTATACACCCAACATACTGTATATTTATTTATTTACTTCCCTGTCTCCTCCCAGTAAATTGTCAGCTCCATGAGAACAGAAAATTGCGTCTTTTTCCCACTGAGCTCTTGCCAGCATCTGGGACAGTGCCTGACACGTGGTTAGTAGTCAATAGATATTTGTTAAATGAATAAATAAATGTACATTTCAACAGATACTACCCACAGGGAACATTACATTGAGTTTCATTGAAGAGTCATAGGAAAATAAGAAAAAAAGTAATCTCCATATTCCAAGCATGTTAGTGTGAAAGGGCAAAGACAAATTTAATCCAAGGCAGCCATGGATGGAAAAGTGAACTTGTTCCTATTAAATAAGACTCTTGAGCAAGACAATGTTGTTCTAAAAGATTCTAGTACATAAGTTCTGACATACGATGTTCCATGGGTGGGGAACATATATAAACTCCACACAATCCATACAAGTCTTTGTGGCTTACATTAGTTGGTTTTTCTTCAGTCTAATAATACTCTGAAGGAAAAGTAAAATGTGTAAGCATCCATGAAGAAAACTTGGACCAACCCTCTTTTATCTATCTGGTTGAAAGAACTGACCATAATAAACCCCTTCTATTCAACCTTCTCCTGATCTCATCACTGTCTAATGAGAAATGAAGTTTTGGTTCTACTGATTGGGTTTGGAGTGAGATGGGAAGAAAGGAGGTAGTTTTAATTAAAAATGAAATAACACTGTATTTACATTCTTTGTGCCCATGTGAGATATGTCTCTCCATGGCTCCTGAACTTTCTTTTGTAAATAGTTTCACAGAACAAATTCTGTTCATGTGTTTCAAAGAAAGCTAAGTTGTATATACATTTCTTAATATCACTAATTTCTTTTACTGGGGAGTAGACTGGAAGTAGTTGTCAAAATACTTTTACTTTTTATTTTGAATTGTGCAATTAAAATTTTTTTAAAGAAACATAAACTCAATTTTTAGTTTATCAAAAGCTAATTTGGAAAAAATCTGTATGTCTGTTAAGGTATATTCTGCACATGTGACTAACAATGCTGGGGCCATTGAATTTGCTTACTAAATATTTGCTTGATTGAGTAAATAAGTTCATGAATGATTTTTTAGTTCCCAGAAACGAAGTAGGAAGGGAAGAAAATAAAACTGTTTCACGGAATTCTAAAAAAGACTCCAGCAACTGGAAAGAAAGAACATGGCCTTGGTAAAGTATCAGGAGAACAGGGAAAGCCTGGATTCCTTCCAGAGTCAGCCCAGGAATGCCAAAAGATCTGCAGGGAAAGAAGAGGGCAGAGTTCAGGCTTGAAGCCAGGAGGCCTGAGGCAAGATCAGAGCCCCAGCTGGGATGGTGGCCATAGGCAAGATCCTGGGCCTGCAGGTAAAGTTTGAAGGGCCAAAGCCAGGTTAAATATCAAGGACATATACCTACATATGAATTTATATCACACACATTTAAATGGGTGTCTATAGGATGACATGGGAGTGAGAATCCAGGGATAAAGGAATATTAATAAAATAAACTAAAACAAGAGTAGGGCTTCCCTGGTAGCGCAGTGGTTGAGAGTCCGTCTGCTGATGCAGGGGACACGGATTTGTGCCCCGGTCCGGGAAGATCCCACATGCCGCGGAGCGGCTGGGCCCGTGAGCCATGGCCGCTGGGCCTGCGCGTCCGGAGCCTGTGCTCCACGACGGGAGAGGCCACAACAGTGAGAGGCCCGCGTACCGCAAAAAAAAAAAAAAAAAAAAAAAGAGTATCATTATAGGTTTTAATAATGATAACATGCCAAGAAGTGAAGAGTATGAAGGTCACAACTTTTGCACTTGAGGTCGAAAGAAAAAAAGAGTCAGAAAAATAAATGAGTTAACTAGAAACTAACATTTAGCTCAAAATGTTGATACAAATCTAGCTGAGAAGCCATTCTTTAATGTTGATATGAATGAAAAAAGTTTTGAGGTTTTAGTTGTCTGTAGCTTGGGTCATCACTGTGATGCAGCTGTCAAAGAAAAACTAACTCTGGCAGCATTAAAGGAAACATAATGACCAGAACAAAGAGAGTTATAGCGTACCTCTACTCATAAAATCACATCCTGGTGATGATAATCAGTTCTGGTTGCCAAAGTTTAAACTTTGGCAAAGTGGCCTACATTCAGCGAAGAAAACCATGTCATAGGAAAAAGCTTAACATAACTGATCAGGGTATGAAACGATTCACAACACAGGTGTGCAAAAATAATAGCTAGCAAAAAACTGGCTTCTTAATCTTCTGTTATAACATAATGTCTGCCTTTCAGCCTCTGCTCTACTGAGTTGCCAGTCCAAAAAGGATACCTCCCAAGTTATTATTCAATTCTGGGGTCTTAGGCATTACCCTTGTATTGATGTTGGGGGCTACACATTTTTCAGTCATCGGTCCCACAGGTAACTGATGAGATAGTCATTGTTCACATGTACCTCTTTCAGCTTAGCTACACTTGGCTGCTTCTTTGCCATTTGGGGGCAGGGAAACCTGGGGTGAAGCTGACTCTTCCAGTGTTAAATGTAGTGCATGGCACCTGGGAAGTTACAAAGTATCTAATAAAAGAAGGAAAAACTTAAATTCAAAATATAATTGGAAATGCATAAGCTTGTTGCATGGGAGGTGATCAAAATATTGAGCTAAATTTTATTACCTTTTTAAAGAATCTTTTTCTTTAAGAAAATAAAACTATGTATCATCATAAACACAAGTAAGTGTAAAGCATACCCACAAAAACCATAATCTATTTTTAGGGAAAAAGAGTTTTGATGACTCATCAAATATTCAGGCCATGTTATAAGCAAGATAATGAAAACCTCAAAATAAAAATAAAACTCCACATAACAGAAATCATTTTATACCTGTAAAACATATTAACATCTTCGCTTTCTTCTCATTTTTAGCTTCAAAATAATCACAAATAATTCTTCTCCAAATTCTTTCAAATAACATACATGTGCTTATGATTCAATGCATTCCATTAAAATAATGTGAAAGAAATATGGACAAAGACATAAGCACACAATTGACAGTGAGTTGAAATTTTAAAATGACTAGAAATGGGGCTTCCCTGGTGGCGCAGTGGTTGGGAGTCCGCCTGCCAATGCAGGGGACACGGGTTCGTGCCCCGGTCCGGGAGGATCCCTCATGCCGCGGAGCGGCTGGGCCCATGAGCCATGGCCGCTGGGCCTGCGCATCTGGAGCTTGTGCTCCGCAACGGGAGAGGCCACACAACAGTGAGAGGCAACGGGAGAGGCCACACAACAGTGAGAGGCCCGAGTGCCACAAAAGGAAAAAAAAAAAAAAGACTAGAAATGATAAGATCAGTGTGTGGGAAAGGCTGTGGGTGAGGCACTGTGAATGGAGAAGTGCTGCACCTTTTACACCCCCAGCCCTCCCCCTCACCACCCCTATGAGCACGTGGGGCTGGCACACCCCGGGATCAAAGGATTTAACCCTGTCCTCTTACCCTGAGGCCCTCCATGTGACCTCAACCTGGTTTATGGTCCAACCTACATTGCCCCCCCATCCAAAGTCTCACAAGTTTTCCACTGTCCTTCTAGGCCAAGCCCCTGCCCCTGAGTTCCTCATGGCTGACCCTCTCTCCACCACCTGACCTCCAAAATAAAGTTCCAGCTTTTAATTTACCTGAGGCCTCAGGTCCAAAGAAAAAAATATGAACATCAGTTTGAGCTCACTTTTCTGTCCCACCCCACTCTGCAAGGAGTAGAGCTTACAGGGGCTTGCTGCTTTAGTAAAAAATTTGTAAATGGCCTCGATGTTTCACTTTTTAATATTAGATTTTGTTAGTTAATGGGAGCTGGAGAGTCAAAGAAAAGTAACTTGGGTGGTGACTGGGTGTCTGAGTATCATCTGCCATCTTCTCCAAAAGAAGTAGATAATGGTGGGTGTGGGAAGCTATGAATCTGAACATTGTTTTATAGCTTCTGAGCATTAAACAGATACTTCACCAGCTTTGCTACCGAAAGATATAAACTACCATAGTTTTTCTTCAATCTTGCATATAGTTTTATTTGCTACTATGAGAATTATGATCTCCTCCACCTACTTCTCATTAGAGTGGTACTAGTTTTCAGTAATGACTGTAAAATGCATTGCAGGGAACATGCAGCATTCATCACTCTGTCTCACTAAACTATTTTGATGAGCTGTGTAAAAAATATGAAATTAATAAAAAGGACATTTGAAAGTGTTAAAAAACATGAAAACCAGTCATGTGACTACTCTCTCTCATATCTTCTCCTAAAATTTTCTCACAGAAAACTCATGTTCTTTCTTGTTTGCTAGGTTTTTCTTCTAGCCTTTTGCATCAGAGAGCTCTTGTGAGGAAGAAAGGCTAGAGGTTTGGGTGAGATGCGCTTTGAATAACTTTATTCTGATGACAAAGAGAATGCGTATAACATCAAACAAGACAAGACGAAGCATTATTTTTTATCTTTAAATTACTTTCCTAAATTCATTTATTCATTTGTCATCCAATAAATGTATACTGACCACCTACTGTGTGCCAGGCACTATTCTTCATATTGGGGATGAAACAGTGAAAAAAATCTACAATTCTTGCCCCAGTGAAGCTTACATCCCAGAGGGACAAAAATTACACACACACAAAAAAAGTCAAATACGCGGTATTTAGATCTTAGCCATTGGGCATAATTTTTCTTAAATTTAGCCTTTTTAGTTATTATGCATAATTTTAGTATAACTCTCTACCTACAAACTTTTCCTCTCTGTCTGCCCTTTAATAATCTTGCCACTTAATTCTGTTTTATTCTATTCAAACTCATAGGTATCCATTGAACTCTCAAAGTGTGGATGCTCTGACAGGTGTTACAGTAGAAATGCAAAAATAAAGGAATTGTCTGATGTGTTCTTTGCCCTCAGAGAACTTTTAATCTACAGTTGTTAAGCGTTGTACAATAGCATTTAAACCAGTCGGAATATTCTGAAGTGTTATGGACTAGGGGAAGGAAGTGGCAAGAATGAGTCACAAAAGAAATACATTGTTAAGGAAGATGCCATGGGAGTTTATATTGGGAATGAACCTTGAAGTTCTGCAATGGAAGATTGGAGAAAGGAGATTATATCAGGCCCTGGAAAAGGAATGACCAAAGATATGAATGACTATTGCATATTGGGGAGAAAAAAGAAACCCAACTTCCTTTAAGCAGAGAGTAATTTATGGTCCATCATTGGGGCTAAATCTGTGCTGAGGACAAGAAATCAAATTGTTGATAGTTTTAATTCAAGCTGAACATCAAGAGTCAAAGACTTTGACTTAGGATATTCCTCAAACTGAGTTAATTTGGCCAAACTCTGTGGCTCATCTAATTATGTGTACGTTCTGAGTGAAAGTAGGTGAGTTAAAAGGCTCTATTACATGGTTTGTCAAGGATAGAAAGTTTGTCAAGGAAACAAAGGGTCTCAAAATTGGGTTTCAGTTTTAAGAACGCAAACTGATGTACATGAATTAATATGGATTTCCCATGTCCTTGGGAAAATCTTGGACTAAAAATCTTCATCCTTATTCAGTGGTATTGGCCTAAGGGACCAACCTAAGGACTCAAGAAAAATAACCCAACGAATATAGTTTGCTCAACAAATATTACATTCCATTCATCACAAATTTATGGAGCACTTCTTTTGTTTTTTTTTTTTACTTACTAGATTATTAGTTTATTATAGAAAGGTATAACCCAGAACAGCCAGATGGAAGAGATACACAGGGCAAGGTACATGGGAAGGAAGATAGGGCTTCCAATGCCTTTTGCAAGCACGCCACTCTCCCAGATCATGTGTTCACCAATCTGGAAGCTCTCCAAACCCAATCCTTTTGTTTTTTGTTTTTTTTTAACATCTTTATTGGAATATAATTGCTTTACGATGGTGTGTTAGTTTCTGCTGTATAACAAAGTGAATCAGCTATACATACACATACATCCCCATATCCCCTCCCCCTTGCGTCTCCCTCCCACCCTCCCTATCCCACCCCTCTAGGTGGACACAAAGCACTGAGCCGATCTCCCTGTGCTGTGCGGCTGCACCCCACTAGCTATTTTACATTTGGTAGTGTATATATGTCCATGCCACTCTCTGTGGAACACTTCTTCATACTTTGGGTGCTGTGAGAAGAAAGATGGGAATGTACCACTTGGTTCTGCCTCATTATTCAACATATCTTTATTTAGCAACTTTTATGTTGTAAAGACTGATGCTTTATGAGCCCTACTAAAGCATCTGGTGATTTTTCCTTAATAAGTATCATTTGTGGGTAATTACCCACCTTTATATCTTGACCTTCCCATCCTATTTCAGAATTTTAGAAGCTGTATGAAATGGAATCAGATTTTGTCATTTACATTTAGGTTGAAGGAAATGACAAAAAATAAATTAGATAGTAGGAAACAACCATGTTTCCAATGAAACTGAAAGAAATTTGGTTCACTGAAGATAAATTCAAACTACTCAGTCTCTTGCAGGTCTTGCTCTAAAGAGTGATGTCTGCACCATTTTCCAGAGAGGACAGCTTTATGGCCTTTCTCCAGTTCTCACTTTAACTCCATTTATTGTGGACTTGGCAATATCATAAAAGTTAAGTGAATTTTACAGTTTTTCCAAAAGCTGATCAGATGTCAAATCTGAGTTACTTTTATGTTTAATGTTTTCCTCCGAAATGTCATCTTATGTGTGTCAAAATAGTAATGAATATACAACCAAAGGAACAAAGGAAAGACTCAACAAAATAACAGAAAGCTTACAAACATTTACTGAGTACTGAAGTGAAGTTGAAGAAAGGTGGTTTGAATTAGGAAAGAAATGAGAAGATGGGTCTGACTGATAGATTTTCTCCATATACATTAAAAATATGCTAATTAAAAATTTAATGAATCCTTATTACACTTCTCATATATCAAATCTTTTTAAGTATTTTCTTATATATTATCTTGTTAAATTCTTATAGGAAATCTGTTGAGTAGTTAATACAAAATACTTTTTTTTGCTATCTGCAAAAGTGAACATTAGAAAAGTAAGTCAACCTAGAAGAAATGGACAAGTTTCTAGAAACATACAGCCCACCAAAACTGAATCAAGAAGAAATAGATAACTTGAACAGAAAGATCACTAGAAGTGAAATAGAATCTGTAATTTAAAAAGACCAAAAAATCCCAAACTCCCTACAAACGAAAATCCAGGACTGAATGGCTTCACTGGGGAATTCTACCAAACATACAAAGAACCTATACCAATCCTTCTCAAACTCTTCCAAAAGACTGAAGAGGAAAGAACACTCCCAAAGACATTCTATGAAGCCACCTTCACCCTGATACCAAAACAAACCAGACAAAGACACTACCAAAAAAGAAAATTACAGGTCAGTATCTTTGATGAATATAGATGTAAAATTTCTCAACAAAATATTAGGAAACTGAATCCAACAATACATTGAAAAGATTATATACCAGGACCAAGTTGGATTCATTTCAAGGTCACAAAGATGGTTCAGTGTATGCAAATCAATCGATGTGATACACCACATCAACAAAAGAAAAGACAAAAACCACATGATCATCTCAATAGACGCAGAAAAAGCATTTGATAAATTCAACATCCATTCACAATAAAAAAAACACTATCAAACTCTTAGAGGAAAACATAGGCAGAACACTCTATGACATAAATCACAGCAAGATCTTTTTTGACCCATCTCCTAGAGAAATGGAAATAAAAACAAAAATAAACAAATGTAACCTAATGAAACTTCAAAGCTTTTGCACAGCAAAGGAAACCATAAACAAGACCAAAAGACAACCCTCAGAATGGGAGAAAATATTTGCAAATGAAGCAACTGACAAAGGATTAATCTCCAAAACATACAAGCAGCTCATGCAGCTCAATATCGAAAAAACAAACAACCCAATCCAAAAACGTGTGGAAGACCTAAATAGACATTTCTCCAAAGAAGATATACAGATTGCCAACAAACACATGAAAGAATGCTCAACATCATTAATCATTAGAGAAATGCAAATCAAAACTACAATGAGATAGCATCTCACAGCGGTCAGAATGGCCATCATCAAAAATCTACAAACAATAAATGCTGGAGAGGGTGTGGAGGAAAGGGTACCCTCTTGCATTGTTGGTGGGAATGTAAATTGATACAGCCACTATGGAGAACAGTATGGAGGTTCCTTAAAAAACTAAAAATAGAACTACCATATGACTCAGCAATCCCACTACTGGCCATATACCCTGAGAAAATCATAATTCAAAAAGAGTCATGTACCAAAATGTTCGTTGCAGCTCTATTTACAATAGCCAGGACATAGAAGCAACCTAAGTGTCCATCAACAGATGAATGGATAAAGAAGATGTGGCACATATATACAATGGAATATTCCTCAGCCATATAAAGAAACGAAATTGAGTTATTTGTAGTGAGGTGGATGGACCTAGAGACTGTCATACAGAGTGTAGTAAGTCACAAAGAGAAAAACAAATACTGTATGCTAACATATATATATTTGGAATCTAAAAAAAAAAAAAAAAAATTGTCAGAAGAACCTAGGGGCAAAACGGGAATAAAGATGCAGACCTACTAGAGAGTGGACTTGAGGATACGGGGAGGGGGAAGGGTAACCTGGGGCAAAGTGGGGAGTGGCATGGACATATATACACTACCAAACATAAAATAGATAGCTAGTGAGAAGCAGCCGCATAGCAGATGGAGATCAGCTTGGTGCTTTGTGACCACCTAGAGGGGTGGGATAGGGAGGATGGGAGGGACGGAGGGAGATGCAAGAGGGAAGAGACATGGGGACATATGTCTATGTATAACTGATTCACTTTGTTATAAATCAGAAACTAACACACCATTGTAAAGCAATTATACTCCAATAAAGATGTAAAAAAAAAAAGTAAAATAATAATAATAAAATCGTCAGAAGACCTAAACAGACATTTCTCCAAAGAAGACATATAGACGTCCAATAGGCACATGAAAAGATGGTCAATATTGCTAATTATTAGAGAAATGCAAATCAGAACTACGGTGAGGTATCACCTCACACCGGTCAGAATGACCACCACTAAAAAGTCTACAAATAATAAACGCTGGAGGGGGTGTGGAGAAAAGGGAACCCTCCTCCGTTGTTGGTGGGAATGTAAACTGGTACAGCCACTCTGGAGAATAGCACGGAGGTTTCTTAAAAAACTAAAGATAGAGCTATCATATGATCTTGCAATCCCACTCCTGGGCATATATCCGGAGAAAGCCATATTTTGAAAAGATACATATACCCCAATGTTCACTGTAGCACTATTTACAATAGCCAAGACACGGAAGCAACCTAAATGTCCAAGACAGATGAATGGATAAAGAAGATATGATATATACACACAATGGAATATTACTCAACCATAAAAAAGAATGAAATAATGCCATTTGTGGCAACATGGATGGACACAGAGATTATCCTACTAAGTGAAGTAAGTCAGACAAAGACAAGTATCATATGATACCACTTATATGTGGAATCTAAAAAATAATACAAATGAATTTATTTACAAAACAGAAACAGACTCACAGATGTAAAAAACAAATCTACGGTTACCAAAGGGGAAAGGCCGGGTGGGGGTGGGTGGGTAGGGGTAAATTAGGAGTTTGGGATTACTAGATACAAACTATTATATATAAAGTAGATAAACAACAAGGTCCTACTGCATAGCACAGGGAACTATATTCAATACCTTGTAATAAACTGTAATGGAAAAGAATCTGAAAAAGAACACACACACATATATAAAATTGAATCACTTTTCTGTACACCAGAAACTAACACAACATTGTAAAAATCAACTATACTTCAATAAAAACAAACAAATAAAACTCCCAAATGAAAATGCCAGATAAAGAGGAACTGATCATGTAAAGCATTTGGGTTGCCACGTAGAGCATTTAATATACTGAGCCCAATAATCTGTTTGGTTAGAAGTTGTCAAAATGCTTCCTATGATTGATTTTGCATCAGGTCAAATTATATGCCAATTCTCTTACTACCAAAAAAATTCTTAATGCAACAGTAATTCAGTGTTTGCTTGACCTTAATATTACAGATTTTGCATCAGTGAAAACACATTTCCTTTCTGTTCTTAGGAGGTTGAAGCGAAGGTAAAATATCTTTAGGCCCAAACTGACTACCCATAGTAAAAGCTGTTTAGCGACATAATTTATAGGGAACACGTGATAGTTTCCAGGAGTGACATGCGTCATCTTCCCACATGAAACCATGTAGAATGTAATTTTACAGTTGGGTAAGTTCTCAAGGCAGGGCACAGAGATCTGACTGTGGGACGCCCATTAATGTCAGAAGGAGTCAAGGGGCTCTATTCCTCATGCCCCTCTTAGAGAATGCACCTGTGTCAGCCTGCTGTGAGAAGAGTCCATTCCTTTTCTGGAAATTCTGAATGCTGATGTTAACCAGCATCATGTATGGACGTTTATAAAACTTTAGGTTGGTACTTAGATTTACCTATGGTTAATCATGGTGTGAAAATCCAAAGTCATGCATTTTTACCCCCATATAATTCTAGATTTCTTTTATAAAAATGAAAAGGCCATTGTAAGCATAAATATACAATGTGATGTGAAATAGAAGTCACATAATAGAAAATCTATGCAATGTTGTAATGTGATGTTATATAATTATAATGCTTACAAAATGATGATCCATATGGTTTCTAGCTAAAAACGCGAAGTCCATGCAATAGTGGATAATTCTAATATCTCAAGTCTTTGCTTCCTATTTCTTTCACAGAGGAAAGTTGACACATAGGCCCTTGCAATACTTGTTAAAATTCCCATTTTTCTTTTTTAATTTACAACCCTCACACACTTCAGCAACCTCTAAACTGCTGCCCTCTAAAAATCCTCCACTTACTCTTGAATACCTATGTTGTATTTATTTTCTTTCCTCCCGTCTCTTTCAAAAGTCCTAGAAACAGCCTGGTTAGGCTGGATGTGCCTGTGAGGGCATGGTGTGGGCAAGAAACTAAGGAGGCCACGCCATGATCCTCCTTAGCAGAAGGTAAACGTAAAGCAAATGGTAATCAACAGTACATAATCACAGAGATTTTTGAAAGCATGCATTGGATATCATGCATGTACTCATTTTTACAAATTTTATAAATTTGCAAATATTTTACAATATGTATTTTTAAGTGCTAAGTACAAAGAACCACAGAGAATACAGAAACGAAAAAACTACAGAGATATAACTTCTGCTATCAAAGAAGGAGTTTAAAATTTAGATGATGGAAATGTTCTATAATATACCATTTTATTATAGAAAGCATTAATGGTAGCCATCAGCCACATGGAGTTGTAAAGCACCTGAAATATGGCTGAAGTAACTGAAAATGTTAGTTTCTGATTACACTTAATTTACATTTAAACTTGAATAGCCACACATTTTAATTTTTGTTTTTAAGAGATTTGAAGTTTCATTCATGCTGAATCTCTAAGGCCCAAAAGGAGTGCTTAGTACAGGTGCTGAATACACATCTGGTGAGAGAACTAACCAATGAATAAAAAAAACGTCTCTCCAGAGCCCCAGCCCAGAGCCACCTACCTCCCTTCCCTCCCACATTTTTAAGAACTTGATCCCCTCCCGCCATGGCCTCTCAAACAGGACCTCTATCTCAGAGCTCCACGGTATCTGGCCCTTCCAGCTTTCTATCTCAACCAGTAACTAACTCTTCCATTTAAACCTCCATGAAATCCAGGCAACTCCATCTCCTAAGCATCTCTGGAAACATCCTTCTCTCCTGCCCTACCTGCACCATCCACACGAATGCAGGTCTCAACCAGTCTTAAGAAGCTCAAAACTGAGCTGTCATTATCTCACTTAATACCTTCCCATTGCTTTTTTTTTTTTTTTTTTTTGGCGGTACGCGGACCTCTCACTGCTGTGGCCTCTCGCGTTGCGGAGCACAGGCTCCGGACGCGCAGGCTCAGTGGCCATGGCTCACGGGCCCAGCCGCTCCGCGGCACGTGGGATCTTCCCGGGCCGGGGCACGAACCCTTGTCCCCTGCATCGGCAGGTGGACTCTCAACCACTGAGCCACCAGGGAAGCCCTTCCCATTGCTTTTGATGTAGTCCGTCTTCTCATCCGGATCCTGAGGGTCTGCGTGCTCTACACCTCCACACTTGGCGTGGTACTCCAGGCTCCAGCTCTTCGGCCTCTATTCCTTTCCTCTACTTTCTCCCTCCTGGGAGTCTTCCCAGAACCCCAGTAGTGGGTAAGGTGGGCCCAGCTTTCCGCACTACTTACCCCATCCAGGCCTGGGGGCTTAGGGCTACTCCTCTTCTCTCCCTGCACTAACACAGTCCCTGTCCAACCAAATGAATCTTCGCACCAGGACACTGACCATTCTCATTCTGTCCTTCCATGGCACCTCGGACCTGGGCTGCCCACCGCTGAGCTTCCTGAGGGTTGGCGTAAGAGTAAGGGACTGACTCCCAGGGCCACTCCTGAGGAGGGGGAGAGTCCGGGCTCAGTGCCTTCCCCCAGCACACCCTGCGCGATGACCAAAGGAATACGGGGTAACATTTGGAGGCCCACTTTCACCGCCCTAAGCCCTTGACTCGTGTTATCTTACGAAACCCTCATAGTAGTCCTATGAAGGTAGGTACTAACATTATGCCCATTTTACAGAAGAGGAAACAGAAGCAAGTTAAAAACTGACTGCTTGGGCTTCCCTGGTGGCGCAGTGGTTGGGAGTCCGCCTGCCGATGCAGGGGGCGCGGGCTCGTGCCCCGGTCCGGGAGGATCCCCCGTGCTGCGGAGCGGCTGGGCCCGTGGGCCATGGCCGCTGGGCCTGCGCGTCCGGAGCCTGTGCTCCGCGGTGGGAGAGGCCACAACTGTGAGAGGCCCGCGTACCGCAAAAACAAACAAACAAAAAAACTGACCGCTTAAGGGCATTCGGCTGGCAAATGGAGGAGCCAGGCCTCCGGCGCCCCTGATGCCTCCAGTCCCCACTCGCGGCCTCCAGCCAGGAACGCCCTAATCGCTCTGGGTTCCGCTCAGCGATAGCCTCTGCGGCTGCGCAGAGTGTCCAGCGGCGTCAGGCAGGCTCCCAGAAGCCTCCGCGCGCGCATGGGCAGGAGCGCCACTGCCGAGCTCAGGGATGAAGTTGCCACCCAGCTGCCCGAGGCGACGCCCTCTCTGGTTCCACACACTGAAGTTTGAATAGCTACCATATTCGGCAGAGCAAATCTGGAAAATCCAAAAGTCGAGTTTGTGAGTAAGTACCAACAATTTCAAAGGAGGGTTAGTGCTACCATAAAAGTACAAACACAGTTCTTTAAGGCTGAGAGAAGTAAAATATCTCCGTTGAGAAAAATTTAAAACAATAGTTTAATGTAGATTTGAAGGATGAAGAAGCGTCATTTAGGACTTCCCTGGTGGCGCAGTGGTTGAGAGTCCGCCTGCCGATGCAGGGGACACGGGTTCGTGCCCTGGTCCGTGAGGATCCCACATGCCGCGGAGCGGCTGGGCCCGTGAGCCATGCATGCTGGGCCTGCGCGTCCGGAGCCTGTGCTCCGCAACGGGAAAGGCCCGTGCACCGCATAAAAAAAAAACCAAACAATCATTTGGATTGTACAGTTGATTTCATGGATGAGTTTAAGGGGTGTCAAGTGTTTTTTTTTTTTTTCTTTTTTTGCGGTACACAGGCCTCTCACTGTTGCGGCCTCTCCCGTTGCGGAGCACAGGCTCCGGACGCTCAGGCCCAGCAGGCATGGCTCACGGGCCCAGCCGCTCCGCGGCATGTGGGATCCTCCCGGACCAGGGCACGAACCCGTGTCCCCTGCATCGGCAGGCGGACTCTCAACCACTGCGCCACCAGGGAAGCCCTCAAGTGTTTTATATACTCTTGTTTATTCAAGTCCCAAGCTGGGAAATATTGCCTCTACTTTATAATGTTTGGAACTGAGACTCCGGGGTTAATTGACATACCCAAGTTTACGTGGCTAGTAAGTAGTGCTTACGAGGATTGAACCCAGGTCTACCTGACTCCTGACCTCAGGTGTGTTCCACATCACTATGCTGGTGAAGGAGTGAGGGGGAATCAAAAATTATTCAAGGCTACAAAACAGGATGACATGAAGGTGGCAGTGCCATGATCAGAAGTGGTTTAGGTAGGCAGAAGGTTAGCTTGGAGGTGGTGGATGGATGTATAAAGTACTCAGGGAGAAGATAGCAGTGAAGATTTGGAACTGAGGGAAAGACTGAATGCTTAGGATGAGAATAGATGTGGGAGCCAACTGCAGAATCTGATGAGTGCGGCTGGAGTAGCAGTGGATCATAACAGGGAAGAATGCACAAATAAGGGTGCATAATTAAAATCTTAGGAAACATGCCTTTTTAGGGCTCAGGAAGAGAAGAGGAGCCACTAAACGGATCAGTGGAGTGATTAGAGAAGGAGGAACAAACAATATCAAGTAAGTGGTGGTCACCAGTGTCAAATACTATAGAGAGAACAAGGAGGGTGAAGAGGTAGCAGTGAGAATGAAGAGTTTCCTGTTGGAAAGTTTCGTGACCCTTAAAAGAGAGGAAGCACAACTATTTAGAAGCCCTCAAATTTCCTCAAAATTTATACTTTCCCAAGGCCCTTCCCTACACTCCTAAGCCTATGCACTCATGCATACCAGTTGTTTTTTCAGGAATTTAGGTAGAAAAGATCTGAGTACTTTAAAAATAGGCCTTATGGCTTTTATGAGCCGTATCTGTCTTTTCTCCCTATTTCTAGCACTGGTCTATGGTTGGGACTTAGTAGCACTTAATACAAAGTTATAGGATGAATGAATGAGACTAGGTAATGTCTTTTTTTTTTTCCCCATGCATATTTTAGTATTTTGGGAAAAGGATATTTATTAATTACTGAACCCCCAGGTACTAAGTATTATTGGTAACACAGAATAAAATGTTAGATACTGTTTTTGTCCTCAAAGAATTTGTAGTCTATATGGAGGAGGGGATAAAACAAACACTTCTGAGATTATTAGGTGCTAAGTTTTATGGAACACAACATTGACAACCAGGCAGTTGCAGTGGTCCAGCCAGACTGGTTTTTAAATACTAAACTACTTTCCTTGCTCTGTGTAGTGCCTTGGCCCCCATACCCTTCCCTGGGAACGCAGGACATCCCCATATTCTAGCAATTGAATGAGTAAGGCCTGGCAAACAGGAGCCTCTGGAATCCTGTCCTAGAGTATAGCCAGTGTCCATTCTGATTGGATGGATTTCTTGTCATCTCAATTGTTGAATATTTTGATTACCACCCTGGATGTGTGTATTATTAACACTGTAGGAATTTGCAAAAAGTCTTAGAAAATAAGGTAAAACAAATGACTCAGAGATAGGGGTGATGTTAATTTCTTTACGTAAAATGATTATCAATCATGGATTAATCACATATTAATCATAGATATGTGGGTGCATCTAAATTTGATATTCCAATACTAACTTTGGATTGAAATGGGTTCAGTACACAAAGATTGTTCGTCTAGCCCTGGGTTTGCTTTAATTGGCTTTATGGCCTTGGTTAAGTCACTTTACTTCTGGGTTTATTTTATTTCTTTGTGAAATAGGTAGACCAAAAAATTGTATGAGAATGATTTCTGCTGCAGGTATCAGAAAAATCCTATTCAACTGGCTGAAGAACTAAGAACTTTTTATATAACATATAAAAAGAGGTCTACAGGAAGGACAGTCTTAAGGAAGGATAGATGAAGACACTGGCTCCACTTTATGAATCTCTTGGTTCTATTCTCTACACGTGTAGACTTCGTGTTCAGTGTAGTCAAATAAGAAGGACATTGCTTTCTGTGTCTTTCTTAAGAGTGAATAGTACCCTTCCCCCCACCAGTTTCTCATCAAAGTTGTGTCATATGTTCCTGTCTAAACTGATACCTGGCAAGGAGAATGGGACCACAATGATTGACTTAGACTATACCAGTCTTGCCCTCTGGCTGGGCATGAGTCCAGCTTTCCTTGAACATGGCCAAAATAGATCATGGGTACCCAAACAAAACCAAGATTCTGTTAGGAAGAAGGAAAGAGAGTGTGACTGCTGTGTGGACAATTATGATTCCCCTTTTAGCAAATGAAATTGTTGACCTGTCTTCATTCTTCAATATCCTTCCCTCCTTACCTCAAATACTACCTACTTGGATTTGAAGCCCCAGCACTCTCAAACAGGGATCATCTATCATTTACATGAAAGTCATCCAGAGGAGGACAGTTAGATGAATCAAACTTTGTTCTAACACCAGTCCTTCTCTCATCACTCCATTGCTTCAAGGAACTGTAAAAGGAAGGGTGGGTTATCGCAGTGGGATACTGCATAGTGCTAATAATGCCAACGATCATGGATTAGTCCTCATATTAACTAAATTGTACTGTTCTGGTTTTCTTTTGCCAACAATCTGCCAGGTACTGAGAAGAGTCCTGGAGGACAGGGCAGTTTGTTGTTTTTTTTTTAAAGACGATGTTGGGGGTAGGAGTTTATTAATTAATTAATTAATTTTTGCTGTGTTAGGTCTTTGTTTCTGTGCGAGGGCTTTCTCTAGTTGTGGCGAGCGGGGGCCACTCTTCATCGCGGTACACGGGCCTCTCACTATCGCGGCCTCTCTTGTGGAGCACAGGCTCCAGACGCACAGGCTCAGTAGTTGTGGCTCACAGGCCTAGTTGCTCCGCGGCATGTGGGATCTTCCCAGACCAGGGCTCGAACCCGTGTCCCCTGCGTTAGCAGGCAGATTCTCAACCACTGCGCCACCATGGAAGCCCGACAGGGCAGTTTGATGTAGTTTCTACTGAGGGCGTACAGTGCACTTTGGCAGAAATTCAGCTGTTAGAATTCCAGACAGGTAAACCTATCGGCTAGCACTGTAAAATAACTAACCTGTTCTTAGCCAGACACACTTACTGTATTCTCACAAAACGGCAAATTCGGAGAGGATTAATGAAGGTGTTGAGGAAGTGGGAGAAAGAAAGCAGCTGACTGATCAGTACTGTTTTCTTAGTTTCTTTACCCTGGACATTGTGAGTGTACTTGATGGTTTGTATTCTGACTCCTTCCTGATTTATTTCTGAACATAACCTCTATCATCTTAGGTCTGTGGAAAATTCATCTCATTAACTAGAACACTGACTTTCCAATTAAGTATCAGATCTTAAATTATTATCTATAACTGATACTGAATCTGTGGGCCAGCTCAGGTCGAAGTGAGTTCCTTTGTACTCCCAGGGAGGAATTCAGTGACTAGCGCAAAGCCGTGGATCAGAAAAGGGTTCTTGATTTGATGTGCTTGCTCCCTACTTCCCTCTATTAGATTACACCCTGACAACTCTACCTCCTACTCAGCTTGTTATACACAGATGGATATTTGAACAGTTTCTCATAAAGAATATTTCAGCTTGAGAAGAAGTATGAATATGTAGTAATTCAAGGTTCTTCACATTTGAGACATGGTTCTGGTAGCATGATTATTGACTTTTGACTTTACTATAGATCACAGATTCATAGTTGGATTAAGAATTACAATATTGTAAGATATGAAAAGAAATGACTTCTAAATTGTCCTAGAAAGAGTCAACCTCAGATGGCCCTGGGTGGCATTGAAATCTTGAATGATTTATTACCTTTTCCCCTCATTTTCTCCCTTCTTTTAGATGGAGAGTTAAAAAAAAAGATTCCAATGTATTTTCTTTGTTGACTTATTAGCCATCACTCTTTCTTCTTTTTTAAAGTGGTTGCTTTAGGGTGTATAATACACGTCTTTAACTTATCACAATTTACCTTTAAGTAATATTATACTTCACTTTGTCTCTTCCCAGCCTTTATGTCATTGTCGTTATATATTGTATTTCTACATGTTATAAAAGCAAACATACATTGTAATTGCTTTTACTTTTAACAGAGAACCAACTTTTAAAATATTTAAAAATTAAGCAACAGTATCTTTCATATTTACCCACGTTAACAATTTTAGTGCTTTTCATTCCTTTGTGTACATACAGATTTCCACCTGATTCATTTTCATTATGCCTGAGGGACTTCTTTCAATATTCCTTATAATGTAGTTTTGCTGGTAATTCATTTTTTCAGTTTTTAGATGTCTGAAAAAATTCATTTCCTCTTTATTTTTAAAAGATATTTTCACTGAGTATAGAATTCTACATTGACACACTTGTTTTTCTTCCCTTCAGTACCTCAGAGATAATTCTCCACTGTCTTCTGGAATGTATTGTTTTCAGCAAGAAATCTGCTATTATTCATATCTTTGTTCCTCTGTATGTAATGTACCTTTTTTTCCATTTAATTATGATGTGTATCAATATCATTTTATTTGTGTTTCTTATGCTTGGGTTTAGTTGACCTTTTTGAATATATAGGTCTGTCATTTTCAACAAAACTGGAAAATGTTTGGCCATGATTATTCAAACATTTTTACTGTCCTCCTCTTTTTTTTTTTTTTTTTTTGCATTACGCGGGCCTCTCACTGTTGTGGCCTCTCCCGCTGCGGAGCACAGGCTCCGGACGCGCAGGCTCAGCGGCCATGGCTCACGGGCCCAGCCGCTCCGCGGCATGTGGGATCTTCCCAGACCGGGGCACGAACCCGCGTCCCCTACCTTGGCAGGCAGACTCTGAACCACTGCGCCACCAGGGAAGCCCTGTCCTCCTCTTTTGGTGACTCTATAAGTTACATTAGCTGCTTAAAGTTGTCCCACATCTCACTGATGCTCTGTTCATTTTTCCTCCAGTCTTTTATCCGTTTTTCATATTGAGTATTTTCTTTTGTGATATATTCGGGTTCACACATCTTTTCTTCTTCATTGTCTTATCTGTTTTAAATTCTGCGCAGAGAAATGTTGTCAGTTATTGCATTTTTTATCTCTAAAAATTTGACTTAGTTTACTTTTATATCATCAGTGTCTCTATTTATGACTCACTCTTTATGCTGTCTTCTTGAATATATGGAATATAGTTATAAAAGCTGTTTTAATGTTCTTGCATACTAATTGTATTATCTGTGTCATTTTTGGATCTTCTTCTATTGATTAATTTTTCTCCTCACGACATGTCATGTTTTCCTGTTTCTTTGCATTTCAGGGAATTTTTGACTGGATGACAGACACTGTGAATTTTATGTTGTTGGATGACAGGTATATTTAAATTCCTATAAATATTCTTGAGGTTTGTTCTGAACCTCAAGTAAGTTACTTGGAAACAGCTTGATTCTACGAAGGCTTGCTTTGAATTTTGCTAGGTAGAACCAGAGCAGCCTTTAGTCTAGGCTTACTTTTCCCTATTACTGAAGCAATACCTTTCTATGTGCTCAATGCCCCATGAATTATGAGGATTTTATATTTTCTCTATGAGAATATTGAATAATTCCAGCCTGGTGTGAGTTGCAGAGATTTTTCTGTCTTCTCCTTTTGAGATGTTTTATTTCCTACCTTAGACAGTTTCCTCATGTGCATGTACTAATCAGTACTCAATCAAAGGCTTAAGGAGGACCCTCTGCAGATATCTGGAGAGCTCTCTGTCTCTTTCTCTCCCCCCCCCCCCTTTCTCTGGCTCTGGCTCTCTCTTTTCTCTGGTATTCTTTCCTGTGAACTCTAGCCACATTGGCTTCCCAATTCTATTATCTCATCAATTCCAGGAGATGGCTGACTTCAGCAGGTTTCCCTTTCCCTGTGCTGCAGCCTGGAAGATGTTTCCAGGCAGTAATCTGGAAAAATCATAGAGCTCACCTTGTTTGTTTCCTCCCCCTAAGTGATCACTTTTCTGTGCTGCCTGATGTGCAGTATCTGAAAACTGTTGTTTCATATATTTCATATGGTTTTAAATTTGTTTTTGAGGTAGGAGAATAAATCTGGTGCTTGTTACTCATCTTGGCAGAAGCAGAAGTTGTTGAATAATTTCTTTTTTTTTTTATTCAAACAGAAAGTCACAAAAATTATAATCATCCTCATCAGTTCACTCAGTCCCATGTAATTAATTTTTTTTTCATCTTGATCTTTTGTTAGCACTTTTATGAATTCATCAGTTTTCCATTAGAGTTCTGAAAATGCTTATTCATTCAGTTCAGCAGTATAGTCAGTTACCAGAAACCTGTACTTGTCAGTCTTTTCCATGAATTCCTTGAAGATGAAACCCTTTTATAGGAACATTTTTGCAAAAGCATCAGAGTACACCCAGAACTGTCTGTAAATGACAAAAGACTTAAAAATGACCACGGTTAAAGATTTGATGAAAGTTCATAATAATGCAATTGACAAGGAAATTTAGTTATTTCTGAGATATACATTTTAAAGTAATAACTAGAATTATGACTTATAACATTATACCAGAACATATAAGATTTTTAGAAATTCCATGTAATGTCTGAAATATTTATATTAACATATTTCCATACAAATAACCCAAAGAAAATTTAGTATTAGTTGTTTTTTGTTTGTTTGTTTGTTTATACTGCAGGTTCTTATTAGTCATCAGTTTTATACACATCAGTGTATACATGTCAATCCCAATCGCCCAATTCAGCACACCACCATCCCCACCCCACCGCGGTTTTCCCACCTTGATGTCCATACATTTGTTCTCTACATCTGTGTCTCAACTTCTGCCCTGCAAACCAGTTCATCTATACCATTTTTCTAGGATCCACATACATGCGTTAATATACGATATTTGTTTTTCTCTTTCTCATTTACCTCACTCTGTATGACAGTCTCTAGGTCCATCCACGTCTCAACAAATAACTCAATTTCGTTCCTTTTTATGGCTAATATTGCATTGTATATACGTACCACAACTTCTTTATCCATTCATCTGTCGATGGGCATTTAGGTTGCTTCCATGATGTGGCTATTGTAAATAGTGCTGCAGGGAACATTGGGGTGCATGTGTCTTTTTGAATTATGGCTTTCTCTGGGTATATGCCCAGTAGTGAGATTGCTGGATCATATGGTAATTCTATTTTTAGTTTTTTAAGGAACCTCCATACTGTTCTCCATAGTGGCTGTATCGATTTACATTCCCACCAACAGTGCAAGAGGGTTCCCTTTTCTCCACACCCTCTCCAGCATTTGTTGCTTGTAGATTTTCTGATGACCATACTAACTGATGTGAGGTGATACCTCATTGTAGTTTTGATTTGCATTTCTCTAATAATTAGTGATGTTGAGCAGCTTTTCATGTGCTTTTTGGCCATCTGTATGTCTTCTTTGGAGAAATGTCTATGTAGGTCTTCTGCCCATTTTAGGATTGGGTTGGTTGTTTCTTTAATATTAAGCTGCATGAGCTGTTTATATATTTTGGAGATTAATCCTTTGTCAGTTGCTTCATTTGCAAATATTTTCTCCCATTCTGAAGGTTGTCTTTTGGTCTTGTTTATGGTTTCTTTTCCTGTGCAAAAGCTTTGAAGTTTCATTAGGTCCCATTTGTTTATTTTTGTTTTATTTCCATTACTCTAGGAGGTGGATTAAAAAAGATCTTGCTGTGATTTATATCAAAGAGTGTTCTTCCTATGTTTTTCTCTAAGAGTTTTATAGTGTTTGGTCTTACGTTTAGGTCCCTAATCCATTTTGAGTTTATTTTTGTGTATGGTGTTAGGGAGTGTTCTAATTTCATTCTCTTACATGTAGCTGTCCAGTTTTTCCAGCACCACTTATTGAAGAGACTGTCTTTTCTCCATTGTATATCTTTGCCTCCTTTGTCATAGATTAGTTGACCATAGATGCGTGGGTTTATCTCTGGGCTTTCTATCTTGTTCCATTGATCTATGTTTCTGTTTTTGTGCCAGTACCATATTGTCTTGATTACTGTAGCTTTGTAGTATGGTCTGAAGTCAGGGAGTCTGATTCCTCCAGCTCCGTTTTTTTCCCTCAAGACTGCTTTGGCTATTCGGGGTCTTTTGTGTCTCCATACAAATTTTAAGATGATTTGTTCTAGTTCCATAAAAAATGCCATTGGTAGTTTGATAGGGATTGCATTGAATCTGTAGATTGCTTTGGGTAGTATAGTCATTTTCACAATATTGATTCTTCCAATCCAAGAACATGGTATATCTCTCCATCGGTTGGTATCACCTTTAATTTCTTTCATCAGTGTCTTATAGTTTTCTGCATACAGTTCTTTTGTCTCCCTTGGTTGGTTTATTCCTAGGTATTTTATTCTTTTTGTTTCATCATTAGTGTATAGGAATGCAAGAGATTTCTGTGCATTAATTTTGTATCCTGCAACTTTACCAAATTCATTGATGAGCTCTAGTAGTTTTCTGTTGGCATTTTTAGGATTCTCTATGTATAGTATCATGTCAACTGCAAACAGTGACAGTTTTACTTCTTCTTTTCCAATTTGTATTCCTTTTATTTCTTTTTCTTCTCTGATTGCTGTGGCTAGGACTTCCGAAACTATGTTGAATAATAGTGGTGAGAGTGGACATCCTTGTCTCGTTCCTTATCTTAGAGGAAATGCTTTCAGTTTTTCACCATTGAGAATGATGTTTACTGTGGGTTTGTCCTATATGGCCTTTATTATGTTGACGTAGATTCCCTCTATGCCCACTCTCTGGAGAGTTTTTATCATAAATGGGTGTTGAATTTTGTCAAAAGCTTTTTCTGCATCTATTGAGATGATCATATGGTTTTTATTCTTCAATTTGTTAATATGGTGTGTCACATTGATTGATTTGCATATATAGAAGAATCCTTGCATCCCTGGGATAAATCCCACTTGATCATGGTGTATGATCCTTTTACTGTGCTGTTGGATTCTGTTTGCTAGTATTTTGTTGAGGATTTTTGCATCTATATTCATCAGTGATATTGGTCTGTAATTTTCTTTTTTTGTAGTATCTTTGTGTGGGATTGGTATCAGGGTGATGGTGGCCTCATAGAACGAGTTTGGGAGTGTTCCTTCCTCCGCAATATTTTGGAAGAGTTTGAGAAGGATAGGTGTTAGCTCTTCTCTAAATGTTTGATAGAATTCACCTGTGAAGCCATCTGGTCCTGGACTTTTGTTTGTTGGAAGATTTTTTTTTTTTTTTTTTTGCAGTATGAGGGCCTCTCACTGATGTGGCCTCTCCCGTTGTGGAGCATAGGCTCCGGACGCGCAGGCTCAACGGCCATGGCTCACAGGCCCAGCCACTCTGCGGCATGGGGGATCTTCCCGGACCGGGGCACGAACCCGTGTCCCCTGCTTTGGCAGGCGGACTCTCAACCACTGCATCACCAGGGAAGCCCTGTTAGAAGATATTTAATCATAATTTCCATTTCATTACTTGTGATTCGTCTGTTCATATTTTCTGTTTCTTCCTGGGTCAGTCTTGGAAGATAATACCTTTCTAAGAATTTGTCCATTTCTTCCAGGTTGTCCATTTTATTGGCATAGAGTTGCTTGTAGTAGTCTCTTAGGATGCTTTGTATTTCTGTGTTGTCTATTGTAACTTCTCCTTGTTCATTTCTAATTTTATTGATTTGAGTCCTCTCTCTTTTTTTCTTGATGAGTTTGACTAATGGTTTATCAATTTTGTTTATCTTCTCACAGAACCAGCTCTTAGTTTTATTGATCTTTGCTATTGTTTTCTTTGTTTCTATTTCATTTATTTCTGCTCTGATCTTTATGATTACTTTCCTTCTGCTAACTTTGGGTTTTGTTTGTTCTTCTTTCTCTAGTTCCTTTAGGTGTAAGGTTAGATTGTTTACTTGAGATTTTTCTTGTTTCTTGAGGAAGGCTTGTATAGCTATAAAATTCCCTCTTAGAACTGCTTTTGCTGCATCCCATAGGTTTTGGATCATCGTGTTTTCATTGTCATTTGTCTCTAGGTAGTTTTTGATTTCCTCTTTGATTTCTTCAGTGATCTCTTGGTTGTTTAGTAACGTATTGTTTAGCCTCCATGTGTTTGTGTTTTTTATGTTTTTTTTTCCCTTGTAATTCATTTCTAATCTCATAACGTTGTGGTCAGAAAAGATGCTTGATATGATTTGAATTTTCTTAAATATACTGAGGCTTGATTTGTGACCCAAGATGTGATCTATCCTGGAGAATGTTCTGTGCGCACTTGAGAAGAAAGTGTAATCTGCTGTTTTTGGATGGAATGTCCTATAAATAATAATTAAATCTATCTGGTCTGTTGTGTCATTTAAAGCTTCTGTTTCCTCATTTATTTTCATTTTGGATGATCTGTCCATTGGTGTAAGTGAGGTGTTAAAGTCCCCCACTATTATGGCCTTACTGTCGATTTCCTCTTTTATAGCTGTTAGCAGTTGCCTTATATATTTAGGTGCTCCTATGATGGGTGCATATATATTTATAATTGTTATATCTTCTTCCTGGATTGATCCCTTGATCATTATGTAGTGTCCTTCCTTGTCTCTTGTAACATTTTTTATGTTAAAGTCTATTTTGTCTGATATGAGTATAGCTACTCCAGCTTTCTTTTGATATCCATGTGCATGGAATATCTTTTTCCATCCCCTCACTTTCAGTCTGTATGTGTCCCTAGGTCTGAAGTGGGTCTCTTGTAGACAGCATATATATGGGTCTTGTTTTTGTATCCATTCAGCAAGCCTGTGTCTTTTGGTTGGAGCATCTAATCCATTCACAGTTAAGGTAATTATCGATATGTATATTCCTATGACCATTTTCTTAATTGTTTTGCATTTGTTTTTGTAGATCCTTTTCTTCTCTTGTGTTTCCCACTTAGAGAAGTTCCTTTAGCATTTGTTATAGAGCTGGTTTGGTGGTGCTGAATTCTCTTAGCTTTTGCTTGTCTGTAAAGCTTTTGATTTCTCCATCGAATCTGAATGAGATCCTTGCTGGGTAGAGTAATCTTCGTTGTAGGTTCTTTCCTTTCATCACTTTAAATATATTGTGCCACTCCCTTCTGGCTTGTAGAGTTTCTGCTGAGAAATCAGCTGTTAACCTTATGGGAGTTCCCTAGTATGTTATTTTTCGTTTTTTCCTTGCTGCTTTCAATAATTTTTCTTT